>NC_090276.1:59420000-59720000 GCF_040414725.1 Anabrus simplex
GGGCCCCTTCCTTTTTCCCTCTGATTAGTGTTATATAGAGGATGGTTGCCTATTTGTACTTCCTCTTAAAACAATAATCACCACCTGTCTACCCATTCGTGATGTGATCATCAAAAGTGTACTTCCAACAACAGTCGCTCAATTAGCAATGCTGTCACACCTAACCTAACCTAACCTGTCACTACCAGTGGTTTTCTGTGGATCACAACCTAACCTGTCACGATCAGTGGTTTTCGGTGGATCACCCCGTTCATTTAGCAGTGCTATCGCACCTAACCAAACCTAACCTAACATGTCACTACCAGTGGTTTTCGGTGGATCACAACCTAACCTGTCACTATCAGTGGTTTTTGGTGGATCACAACCTAACCTGTCACTATATTATCCTCTTTGACTCGTTGCCATTGTAGGTGTGCCTTTGTAGACCATTCTTCATTCCATTTCTGTTCTAGCATGAAGTTGTTTACTGAGTGAATCAATCCTGCTGATATTGGTTTGTTTCTTGGAGCTATTTGGTGATGTAATATCATGTGATCTGAAATATCAACACTGATTTGTAACTTGGGTTGGACACAATTTTTTTTCTCTATGATTAAGTTGTTTTTGTCTTCTAGGAGGTGGAGAAGCAGTATCACAGAGTTATTCATTTTGATCGATCATATTATCGATTCAATTCAGATATCATTTCCATTCAGTTACCAGTATTACCGGAACCGGCAGTGCTCCCTCCTTACTTCTCAACCCAGTACAAAAATCTATCACTAAAAAGTGCACATAGAATAGGAATACTTCAATGGATGATTTAATGGGTCCCTGGCAAGCATAAAGGAAGGATCTATCCCCTGTGCTGACTTCGGTATCATTCATGTCATTTTTCACTGCTTTTTCATCCATGATTGATCAGTGGAAGAGACGCCGAAACTCAAATATAGTTGCTGGAGTAAGACCAGTGAGATAGATTTAATGGAAATAGTTATACCGGTTAGAAATATGTTTAAAAATAATCTGTAGCATTTTTTGTATTAGTTGGTGTAGGATGTAGGAGTTTGGGGTTTTGCTGATATTGGTTGATTTGGTTTCCTGCGACAAAACTGCCTTGATGGGTACAGATTTTGGCCCGGTAATGTTGTTGTACTCCAGAAAATTAATAATGTCCTTAATATTGCTGTTCGTAGAAGAAAACCAAAGCAGTTGCTCCAAATGATAGCTTGTGTTGTCCATCATGATTACACATTTTCGGTCATGTAGTAGGTTCTCTAGAGGGGGCGATAACCTAGATGTTAGGCCCAAGTAAACAACAATCATCATCAGGTTCTCTAGAGAATGGCACCTAAACCAGTTTTCATAAACTTGAGCTGTCATTTCATCATGGCTTCAGCTTTTCAGTCTCCAATGTTTTTAGCCGACAAAGACAATTCTCAACCCAGCCCCCACTGCCTCCAAGATGCAATACCATAATACCCGAGGTGCCAACTATTACGGATTTCACCTTATACGGTCAAGGGGGAAATTATTATGGAAAAGCTGACATCATGAAACAATTTTCTGTGGAAGAAAGAAAAGAAGGAAAAATGTTCAATCCTTTCGAGCCTTTCTCCTAAATCGTCCTTGTTTCAATGTGTGTGGGTTGGCAACGATACTTATTCGATCGTGACTTCCTTTTGCTACCCATAAGCGTTGTAAAATTCGTTGTGAATGAGGGAGCTCAGGCACTGCTCTTCTCCACTATAAATCCTTCAGTAATGTTGTATTTGCTGTGTTAAGTGTACCTGACAGTTGACAGAAAGATTGAGAGAGAATTGAGGTCTACATTAAGCACATCTGCACTGGAATTGCTTATTGTTCAGAAGACTAAAATGTCATCACATTGGGAAGGATGTTTCAAGAAAAACTGCACTGAAAAGCAGCTGCTGCGTGAGAAATAAGCTATAAGGAATGTGTTATCACAGAACTAACAGGTTGTGTGCAAATGGTATTGTGTAATATGATATACTTTCGAATAGATTTGCTAGGGGGATGGGCAAAAGGGGTGTCATTATCGAGAAGGAAGGAGCATACTTTGGACTTCACTCTAAATTTTCTCGGAGGCGGTGGGCGATTACTGATAATCCACTTCAGAGGTTGGCACCTCTGTAATACGCTTGCCTCGTCATGTTGGTGCTTTCAGTATGTAATTGCAAGTTCCATCATCCCACCCTTTCTTCACAATGTCAAAGAGTCTTACCAAGGTTCATTTAGACAACTCTGTGCACCCCTCCGAATGCAACTTCTGGAGAGGGTCTATGGATTTATGTTAAAATTGAATAATTGAAAAAGAGGTTCAACCTATTCAATACATAAGAGAAAGAAAAGTAGTGATTACATTCTTATTTAATAGTAATTAGAATTGGGACCGGTTTCGACCATAGTCCAGGTCATCGTCAGCCGATCAAAACATTGTTTTTCATGTTTTTTATGTTTTGATGACGATGACCTGGACTATGGTCGAAACCGGTCCCAATTCTAATTACTATTAAATAAGAATGTAATCACTACATATCTTTCTCTTATGTATTGAATAGGTTGAACCACTTTTTCAATTATTCAGCTTGGAACAAGGCCAGAATTCGCAGGCACAGCTATGACGACATACTTACGGGACCTCCTGGGTAGGAGGGGTTTCGGGTGGGGAGAAATCAAACATACTGAAGAAATTTCGCATTTACTTTCTATGTCTTCACCTTCTTTCAACTCCCGCCTGTATTTCACCGGCGTCCATTTAACCTAATTTATACGTACTTATTCCACTTACATATTCGCATACTATACTCATTTTACTTAAGTTTACCTGTCATAAATTCCTGGCGATAGGTCGTCTTGAACCAGCGATCTCCAACTCCGTAGTCCATCAGCTTATCCACTCAGCTAACATGTTACTTGATAATTTGAGGTGTAAACAATATATATAGAGATACATATAGTACATTACCCGTAATAGAGATGGCATTGCAAAGTAATTAATAATTACCCCCAAAAGATGACTCTGTCGTCTCTCTCTCAACTGTTGCCAACTTAACTTCTACGAGGAGCAAGAATACATCAAACTCAAATCACGAGTTTCAATACCGGCACTGTGATTATTGTTTGAAGAGGGAGTACAACTAAATAACAGACGAAAACAAACCAGTCGTGTGTCGTGTCTCCAGCTATGTTATAGTCGTGATTACTGTCTTAAGAGGAAGTAGGCTTACAACTAGAAGAAAGCAATTGAGTTGTGTGTCCAGCTCTGTCATAGTCGTGATTATTGTTTTAAAGAGGAAGTATTACTAAACAGAAACAATTGAGTTGTGTCTCCAGCTCCGTAATAGTCGTGATTATTGTTTTAAGACGAAGTACAACTAGCCAAAACAACTCCTGTTTGGTGCTGTATCCATACTAGTAATTATAATTTTAAGAGGGAGTACATCTACGTAAACACAAGAAGTTCATCTTCTGTCCACTCCTCTGTCAACTTATGGTGAGTACCCATATATTCATATCCTGTCTCAGTGATTGCAGTATACTCGTATGTATAGTGTTGCCTTCCCATTCGTGACGTGATCACCAAAAGTGTACTTCCAACAACAGTCGCTGAATTAGCAATGCTGTCGCACCTAACCGAACCTAACCTAACCTCTCACTACCAGTGGTTTTCTTTGGATCACAACCTAACCTGTCACTATCAGTGGTTTTCCGTGGATCACTCCGTTCAATTAGCAACGCTGTCGCACCTAACCAAACCTAACCTAACGTGTCACTACCAGTGTTTTTCGGTGGATCACAACCTAACCTGTCACTATCAGTGGTTTTCGGTGGATCACTCCGTTCAATTAGCAATGCTGTCGCACCTGACCAAACCTAACCTAACGTGTCACTACCAGTGGTTTCGGTGGATCACAACCTAACCTGTCACTATCAGTGGTTTTTGGTGGATCACAACCTAATCTTCACTATCAGTGGTTTTCGGTGGATCACTCCGTTCAATTAGCAATGCTGTCGCACCTAACCAAACCTAACCTAACGTGTCACTACCAGTGGTTTTCTGTGGATAACAACCTAACCTGTCACTATCAGTGGTTTTCGGTGTATCACTCCGTTCAATTAGCAATGCTGTCGCACCAAACCTAACCTAACGTGTCACTATCAGTGGTTTTCGGTGGATCACCCCGTTCAATTAGCAATGCTGTCGCGCCTAACCAAACCTAACCTAACGTGTCACTACCAGTGGTTTTCCGTGGATCACAACCTAACCTGTCACTATCAGTGGTTTTTGGTGGATCACAACCTAACCTTCACCATCAGTGGTTTTCGGTGGATCACTCCGTTCAATTAGCAATGCTGTCGCACCTAACCAAACCTAACCTAACGTGTCACTACCAGTGGTTTTTGGTGGATCACAACCTAACCTGTCACTACCAGTGGTTTTCGGTGAATCACTACCTAACCTGAAACTATCAGTGGTATTCGGTGAAACACAATTGCTTTCGTAAGGGATGCTAGAGACCTGTTGGTCTCTTCGCGGTTCTAACCTGGGGGCTTCCCTTTGTTTGTCCCCAGACCGATTGTTTTGCCACTAGCCGGACCTAACCAAACGAGACCAATGCTTTTCGTACTTGCCGGACATGCTTAATACTCCTAAAGTTTTCGCGACATCAAGTCAGCCCCATCATATCGTACCGTTAATACCTATTTCACGAATCAACTAGTCAAGTTGTAACCCAATCTAGTGCCTGTAAATTGTGTTACGCAGTCTCAAATAGCTAAATATAACAGACCATTAATTCATACATTTAGCGGCCGCTACAAGTCCCTTCGAAATATCCGCCATGTTTACAAACATCAGCTCGCCAAACACGTCATATATGACGTCATATAGACGCACAAGCAGCGGCCGCGGAGCCCGTGCTCGCCCGTGCCGGCGGATCCTGGACTTATACCTTCAGCTTTAACGTTAATACTTTCAATACGGAACAATGAAATTTTTATCTTTAAATCTATGGATTTATATCGCCAAGCTACTATTCTAGCAGATTCCATTTGTCTGTTTTTCCTCCGAATATGGAAACAAAACCCAAGGTTTATTAACAGCTGTCGTAGAGAAGTTTTTTCACAAGGAAAGCCATATACACTTTTCAAATGTTTTGACAGTTCCTATAAGGTTGGTGACTTGCTTTTAGTAAAAATGTTTATACCTTGCATCTCACCAAGTCACAGTAAAAATCATCAATTTTATTAGAAATATCCCTATTATTACCACACTTTCGGAGTTGTAGGACCCCATTTTATGATTTTCCTAATGGTTATCCTGTCAACTTTCAAAATTGCAGCTGTCTCCAAAATATAACCCTTGCCTACGTTGATGTTCGTAACGTATTCATATGCATTACATACCAGTCGTTGGCTGTGCCTACATAAAGTTTTAGTCGGCTTTCGTTTCTTTGCAGTACTACTGATACTACCCGGTTGAGTATCGCTCGTGGGTACTGAACCACTGTTACTCGGTCGAGTATTCACAGGCACGGAACCATTACTACTTGGTCGATTATCACGGCTGCTGATGCTCGGTTAAAGATCGTTTGCATGCACTGGCAGATTTAACTTAGCATTTTCTGGTGCTTTAATTTTTAGGTTTGATTCCTACTTCTTCCACATTATTGCACGAAGCTAAGTGAAGGGCAGTACATTTCACAAATATTAATTAATGAAGCAAATATTATAAGTCTTTCACGTGCAAATTGTCTGAGCTGAAAAAAAGAACTGACATCTATTTAATAAGTGGTGCATTGGCAACAGAGTTGTAAGGATTTCTATTGGGGAATGGGAACTTCTGTTTTAAAGCCCACTACTGTCATAAATCACCCCCTGCTTAGCAAGTGAGTGGCTGGGAGATCAATCTTTTTGTCGAACTGTTTGAATGTCAGTGGGTATGCTTTGTCTGTCTGGGCTACAGCTGACAGTGGTGTTCATTACTTTTAGGTCGCAAATGCAAGACGGTCCTTGATTTTTCACACGAGCTTCTGAGAAAAAACCGTTGTCTTGGTTTTGGAGAAATACCGTAACAAATGTAAAATTTCATAACAAATCAGTAACAAGATCGGAAGCACAGTCTGCTAATAACAGTTGTCCTAATGAAAAAACCATGAGAATATCCCTGTTTCTATCCAAGTCATCGTAGGTCAAGACGCCAGTATAACCACTTCACATCAACTAATTCTTAAGAGATTATTTACATGCCTTTGGAATATACATTTTTACTTGGTGCTACATCAAACTCTTGTCTCCTATTAATAGTTTTAATATTGCCCTTAATACTTGCTACATAGACATTTCTGAGCTCGGCATCTCCAAAAACCATATGAGTAGTTAGTTGGACATGAAGCAAATAATATTTCTGAGCTTGGGGTTTCTATTCCTTACACTTGCAACAAAGGAGGACAGTGTTTTGTCTACCTTTTATTTGAGGGGGTACTCTGTTCAAATCAAAGAGCAGTAGGTCATGACAGGTTAAATGATCATGGGGAAGAAGTGAAGAGCAGGGAGATGAGAAATTTCTGTGAAACTGTAGAGATTGCCTAGTAATTTCATAGGCTTTGTTGCATATGTTTGTACGTGGTTCTAATCTTGTAATTTGGTGTCTTAATCTTACACCTAAGTCACGCTGTTGTGTAACTGTCAATGAGCTTGTAGAGTAGGTAAAATATCCATAGAGGTTTATGGAGGGTTATGGTCATGTGGCTAAATGTTTCTAGACTCTGGATAAGTTTCCAAGTATGGCACCAATTCAAGTGGACGTTATGTGAGGAATATCTGCTGGATTCCTGATCTGCCTGAATATCTTTCAGTAGTGAGAAAAGAGTAGGGTATTTGCTGTTTAGTTTCGATGGCAGATCGTCCATAAACATGGAAAATAGTACTCCCTTGTGACAACAGTTGTGACTGGTAACCATGAGGATGATGTGCCTGATATTACCATTCTCCGCAAATAGTTATGTAGGAAGTCAGCAGACTGTCATGTAATATTACATCGTTTGGGTATTTTATGGGGCTGCAGAGTATGGTATGGAAAGCTTTCAAAATGTCTCCGTAGCAGATATCCAGCCGTGATTAACACTAGGATTACCAGACATTCTTTCTACCTACTTTTACCGAAGCGGTCATTTTGACCGATAGTGGCAGGTATTCGTTTCTTGAGGATATTGATGTCTGAAATAGGTTCGAATTTAGTATAAAAACATCATAGACCATAATTTAATTATCATGCATGACTTGTAAAACACTATTATGAATAAATAAATAAACAAATAGGTACACTAGTAAGGCAGAATGTTCTTCTTACACACTTTACCTTACATTATATACATATATGCATGAATGTCACTTTCTGCTTTTCAAATTTGTTGCACTGAACACACACACACTTTGTTTGGTCACCTTTGAAGTGAAATTAACAACAGACCAGTTGTTTTAGAGATTGCACACCTTTCAGTTATCTCGTTCTCTTTGCACACTTCTTCCCTGATTGATGAAAACTCATGAACTACATGTTCACTTAGGGTCTGATCAGTGGGTCACGTTTCATCTTTTCCAGGATAGAAAAAACATTTACAACATACTTGACTCCCACATCCACAGCCAACCAAAATTTCATACCAAACTTTTCTGGTTTATTGGCCATATACTGCATAAATGGGTATCTAGCATTCGATGGAAAGAGCTGTTCATCCACGGTAATGTTCTCACTTGGTCTGAAGCAAATAGTAAAATTAAATATAAATTTGTCCCGCACAACAGGTACAAGCACCAATCTATCAATTTTCAGGTGATCCCTGCTGGTAGATTTGTCATCGAATCGAAGGAACCTCATGATATCCAGGAAACGGTTTCGTGCCACAGTTTGGAAGAAAATTCCAGGACCTCACTTTTGTGACCACAGATCGAGAACGTTCATTTCAGCTCCATGTTCTGCGTGCGTATAAAATACCAATGACAGCGTCCAATTCTTCCGAAGAAAGTGTCCGTTCAGGATTGTTCAGAACTTCGCGGGCTCCCCTCAGTATATCATTCGATGTGGCGCTGCTTGGATTCGTCAATAAAAAGACGACAAGTTGTAGTGGCACAAGTTCCTTCAATGTGACGTTTTGCATATCCTGTGGGACCTTGGACTTCCCTCAGTATATTTTACTGTCCTCGACGGCCTGGTAGGCTTTGTAGATCGACAAGAGTCCGCACCGTTCCATCCAAAGCGACTTCTTCCTCGCCGACCGTCATATGCTGACCACGCCCATATGTTGACATACCACAGCGTATGCTCGGCCTTCTGTAGTTTATATCGTGCTCCTTGCTAGTAATTTCATTATCTTCCTTAGTGTTTCCTTCACCTGATAAATGTAATACCAAACTTACTTACACTGTGCACAGAATTACGTAACTACAAAATGACTAACTTCAAATAGTCTTACCTTTGTCATCAGCTGCTTTGCTAGTGTGCGTGCATCGCCATTTGGCGGGTAGTTCCCTAACCTTTGAGGTCAAAGGCTGCTGTGTGATTTCATGTTCACGTGGAAATTCTGCCGGCTCGACACAACTAGAATCACTATCCGAACTATTTCCGTTTGTCAAGTTATACAGGTCTTTGCAATTATCGAGGTCTAAATCAGTCCCAGCTTCATCGCTCGATTGTGATGGGGAAATTATATGCTTATGCTTCAGAATTTCGGCATCCATTTGCAGACTACGCGAGAACATGCTTCTTCGAGGGAATTACAATCGGGAAATCTAGTTTGAATGTTTGTAACGAGTGAACACGACAATTGACTGCTCGTTCCAATTGCACACCTTTCATTACTGAACTAATACTGACTATATTTTCCTGTCAGTGTATTTGTATCATGTGTGAAAAGAGCCATCGGCTGTCCCATCGCAGCACAACAAAGTTCTATCCTATACTACGGTAATAAAGTACACTGTAACTGCTTGTTAGAGTGATATCCCGTTCTAAATGAATGCCACAAAAGTCTGATGGGGTAGCTACTGCAATATCGGTCAAAATGACCGCCCGGTAAAAGTAGGTATATGACCTCATAGCGCTAACTAGAAAGGAGTTACGGGTTTTTGAAGCTATGTGCCGAAAATTACACTAAATATCGTTTTGTTTGCATGTTCTAACCGTATAACGAGATTGATAGAGAAAACAAAACTGAAAACGGTCATTTTGACCGCTGCGGTAAACCTAGTGTTAAGCTGCAGTGGTATGTGATGCAAAACTGTGCAGAGTGGCTAGATTTCCTAGACTGGAGTTATTTGGTAGGAAAGCATGCTGGTTTGTTGAGATATAGGGCGAGGTAAATGTCAGGAGATGCTATTGTATAATTTTTCAAAGATAGTGGATAGTGTGGGGAGAATAGGAAATGGATAGTAATATGAGCCATTGCATTTGTTGCCTGATTTAAATATTGGGAAAATAGCCTGTGGTGAAACATGTTGAAGTATTTAGTGAGAAGAACGCAGAGTGGAAAAAAGAGGATGGGAAAATGCAGGGAAAAATTTTCAGATAATATTCTTCACATCATGATATAGCTTTTGATCTAAAACTGAACACAAATGGAATGATCTAGTGAGACATGTAGATATGGTGCAAGTCATACGCGACGTGTGGTACTTTGGGAGACGGATAGGGTGAGCGCACGCAGTTGCGAAGGAGGGGGAATTATAAGGGTAGGCATGTGTGCTAACCGCTCACACAAAGCGTGCGACGTATCTTTTGTTGAATTAGTTCAAGTGTGGTGTAGCTTGGAATTCACTTTTAACAAAAATGTGATTCCAGGTCTTTACGTTAATTATAAAATTAAATGTTTGTCGATAATACTTTTCCCTCATTAATTTGTCATTGCCTTGTTCTCATTAAATTATTATAATTACATGGCAGTCTTCTGACTATTCTTGCTGGCTTCCTACGTACCATATAATCCTGAATACCACCTGCACTTTTTTCCCCAAAATATTGGTTCTAAATCTTTGGTGCGGGTGGTATTCAAGCCGTTCATTCTCATAAATATTTACTACGTTTACATGGAGTATAGAAATAGGTTTGAATACGGTTACCCTGCTCAATATACCGCAAGTAAATGGGCATTCAGGTCTTATTGTGTTTTAGTTGCGTTCTGGAAAACAAGATCTATTTTTTCTCAATACGGTTACAGTGGCATGTGAAAGCGAAATGTAAGGTAATGGAATATGGTAAATCAAAGGATATGGGTAAATATGTGGAAATATGAAAGCTCCTGCTGCGGATGGTCGATCTAATTTGTTTCACAAGTGTTTCTGGCATGCTGGGTGCGCAAATAGCTTATCTTGCGGGATATTGTACTTTGCTAGTCGAGTCTGTTGGTTATGGAAGTCTACCTCGCTCTCATTCAAGTTCCAAATCCGTGCCGTGAAAGTGCTGTCTCGATAGCGATGGATTCAAAACTGCATCTTCGGTCATTTTCTGTGCGTGAGTAACTTAAAGTTGTAAGCGAAGCTGAAATATAAGGAAATCATGCTGTTGGCGGAAAATACGATATTGATGAATCGTGTATTCGTGATTGACGAAAGAAGGAAAAACTCTTAAAAAGTAACGGCGGTCGCAGAGCGTTCCGCGGGCGGAGTTCTGTGTTTCCGGAAATTGAACGACTCCACAAATTTGTGATAGAAAAACGTCAGTTAGGATATGGTGTTTATAGTGATGTGTCCATTGAAAGCACTAGAGGTCTCAAAATAACTCAAAACACAGGGTTTTACTGCAAGCCGCGGCTGGATTCAAAACTTTTATCGGAGAAAGGGATTGGGCTTGGTTTGATGAAATTCCCAGTGATCAACTCGAGGGCGAAAACAGTCACATTGACTGTGAAAATGAGCACAGTGAACATATTATGGATACTGAACAGTCCGGACTGTATCTGGAGAAAAATCTATAGCTGGCGAACAACATATGTTTGAGGTAAATGAGAATTTCATGTTTAGTTCGTGTTGATATAGTGAAAGATAAGGTGACAAAGTGGGGCAGACATCCACCAAGAAGAAATTTACACACACGTACTTGTTCTGAAAATATAGTGACCATCCTCCTTGTGTAAAGGGCATTGCAAAAAACGAACACATATTTTAGAAAGTTGGGAATTGATTTTTCCAGATATAGTTTTAACCATTTGAAATTTATTACTATTTGTAATATTATTTGTAATTTGTTGTGTTCTTTATAACCATTTGAGATTTATTCATTTGTTCATTTAATGTGTTAATACATTTACGCTTGGAATCGGTTGGTATTTATTATGTTAACACGTCATATCATACTGTGAGCATTTTGCTCAACGCTCGACCACTCTCGTTACTTTCAACCTGGCGACCACGGGCGGGTTAAATTCTCAACAACATAAACACCCAAACGCACATTTGCTGGGCGCTGTTCATCCCTTCCTTGATAAGTAATGCATTCAAGATGTATTTTGATTCTTTGCCCGTATTTGTTGGGCTTTGATGCCATAAATTGCAAAAAGTAATAGCGAGTTTTGCTGGAGAACAGTTGCTCATCAAATGTAATCAAAGTTCCAGATTTATAGGAAATATGACAGTTTGAAAGAAACCTTTCCCATACTTCTGGTATCATGGCAACTAAGGGCCGTTTTCTCCAAATTGGTTTAAACTAGGTTTATTTTAATCTGGTTTAAGTCTGAGTTTAAACTGACGTTCATTTTCCCCACGTTGGCTTAAACTATGAAGGGCCGTTTTCCCCAAATGAGTTTTTTTACTAGGTCTATTTTAATCTGGTTAAAGTCTGAGTTTAAACTAACATTCATTTTCCCCATATTAGTTTAAACTTTGTTTCAAGTTTAAACTTGGTTCAAAGTTAAACCTACTATATTGTAGGTTTAAACTTATGTTTATATTCAACCTTCTTGACATTTTATTAATGTATCTGTGATTTTCTTAGTAGGAGGGTTAGTTTTGAATACCAGTACTGCAGCACTTGAACAGAAAACTTACTAAAATTTGAACGTAGTATTAGCATTAGAAAAAAGGAAGAATTTATTGAAGTCTTTGGTTAGACAGGAAATAATTTTGATATTCAAGTGAGGTTAAGAAGCCACATTGCAACAAAAGTCTACAATCTTGTAAAATCGGATGTAACGGAGTATTTTGATGGATTTATAATTCATAAGCGAACAGCAAGGATTGTCTAGTATCAAAGGATTCATGTAAAACGTCAACTGCACGAAATAATGCTATTCCGCTAGAAGCAATGATTTTTGGTTGCTTTAAGATATTATGCAGCAGGCAATTTTCTCTTTAACAGCGGGGACCACAGGCCTTAAATTGCAGTATTTTTATATTATATAAAATACTATTGGTGATATAAATACTGTAATGTGAAGCATAAAAATATTCGTACATAAGAGCTGTAATACGTCCGCTCCCTATGCGGTGTGTGGTGGCTGTGATCGTTAAAGCGTTAAGTCAGCAACGTCCAAAGCTGTGATTAGACAGTTTGAATCCAGTTCGTCAAAAACATTTTTACCATAACACAGGTACCAACTATTATGGATTGTCCGTAATTATTACGGATTTCACCTCACGATTACGGCATTACGGTCAAAGGGGAAATTATTACGGAAAAGCTGACATTCACACGAAATCATTTTCTACGGAAAAAGAAAAGAAGGAAAAATGTTAAATCCTTTGGCATTTCTGCTCAATTCTCGTTTCAGTGTTTGTGAGACAACGATACTTATTCGATCGTCACTTCCTTTTGCTACCCATACGCTCTCCTCAGCTATAAATCCTTAAGTAATGTATTTCTATATTAAGTGTACCGGACAGTTGATAGAAAGAATTGAGACCTACATTAAGGACATTTACACTGGAATCGCTTATGGTTCAGGAGACGAAAATGTGATCAGAGGGTAAAGGATGCTTGAAGAAAACTTACCTTGAAAAGCAGCTGCTGGGTGCGAAACGAGTTACAAGGAATGTTTTAAGTAATAATAATAATAATAACTTAAATGTTTCCACCTTTTCAATACATTATATTCACAAAATTACAAAATTATACGGTACTAGTTTCGACCCATCTAGGGGTCATCATCAGCCGTATTGGATCAAAGATCATTTGTGGCGAAATCCTAAGACAATATTATTTTAAAGAATAACAAGTGAAATGAGATGTTATGGTAATAGTTAATAATACAAGGAATATACATAATCAGAGGTTTTTAACAAAGAATAAAGTATAAATGGGGTGTTGTAAAAATTATAATCATGGAAATCAGTAAGTTCTTGTATTGAAATGAAATATGGCTTAGGAAGAGGGCTTAAGGTGGGGCTGAAGGGTGCGGGAGAAAGTGTAATTGTCTTGGAAAAGTACTTTTGATTAAATTTAGGATTGAGTTTAGGTTGGCTGCATTATTGTTTCTGAGGAAAGTGATAAATAGATCGAAGAGTATGTTGGGTTTCTCAGAGATTTCATTGAGGTTGTGACTGGCATTAAAGTATTGGTCTAGGTGTATGTAGTAATTTTCCATTATGTTCAGTAAAGGGCCCTTGTTTGCTAATACGAGGATGTCCATGTCTTGTTCAATATTGGTGAAATTATGGTTATAATCTTGCATGTGTTGGCCGATGGCTGAAAACTTGTTGTATTTTATTGCGTTAGTGTGCTCGTGGTATCTGATAATGAAGTTTCTCCCGGTTTGCCCGATGTAGGTTTTTTTACAGGTGGTACATTTGATCCACGAGCACACTAACGCAATAAAATACAACAAGTTTTCAGCCATCGGCCAACACATGCAAGATTATAACCATAATTTCACCAATATTGAACAAGACATGGACATCCTCGTATTAGCAAACAAGGGCCCTTTACTGAACATAATGGAAAATTACTACATACACCTAGACCAATACTTTAATGCCAGTCACAACCTCAATGAAATCTCTGAGAAACCCAACATACTCTTCGATCTATTTATCACTTTCCTCAGAAACAATAATGCAGCCAACCTAAACTCAATCCTAAATTTAATCAAAAGTACTTTTCCAAGACAATTACACTTTCTCCCGCACCCTTCAGCCCCACCTTAAGCCCTCTTCCTAAGCCATATTTCATTTCAATACAAGAACTTACTGATTTCCATGATTATAATTTTTACAACACCCCATTTATACTTTATTCTTTGTTAAAAACCTCTGATTATGTATATTCCTTGTATTATTAACTATTACCATAACATCTCATTTCACTTGTTATTCTTTAAAATAATATTGTCTTAGGATTTCGCCACAAATGATCTTTGATCCAATACGGCTGATGATGACCCCTAGATGGGTCGAAACTAGTACCGTATAATTTTGTAATTTTGTGAATATATTGTATTGAAAAGGTGGAAACATTTAAGTTATTATTATTATTATTACTTATATATTGTTCAATACGGACCAAAAACATGAAATTCATAACCATCAAGGAATGTTTTATCCCTGAATTAAGAGGTAGTATGCAAATGTTATTGTGTAATATGATATACTTTTAAACTGATTGCTGTCGGGAAGGGCAAAGGAGGTGTCATTATTGAGAAGGGAAGAGCATGCTTTGGACTTGTCTAGAAAATTCTCTGGGGTGCGGAGGGTGATTACTGATAATCCACTTCAACAGTTGGCACCTCTGCCATAAGAATGTTGGCCGGCACGGTAGGGGAGGTGGTGGTATACAATTTCTAATCACTAGATCATATATTTATAGGATCAGAAAAGTAATAAAATGTTTCATTGTAACTATTGCCAGCAAACCAGCAATAGAAGTATTATTGCTATAGGGAGAAGAGTATTATGCAAACAGTAAGACATACCGTGAACTTGGTTATGTTATAAACGAATATAGAATCAAGTAATACATCTCCAAATAATACATCCTCAGTGGTCTGTCTGCTGGATCCGAGGTTTGTGAGATTGATCCCGGCCGAGGGCGAAGGATTTTAATAGGAGATAGATCCCGAGCGTGCTTGGAATTTGTTTACTTGAAATTCACATAAATGTTGATTTTCTGAGGAAAGGAATACCGTATTGCAGAAAGACTAGGATTTTAATATCTCAACGTTCCCGTGTGTTCCGTAAGACAATACAGACATCAAAAGACACATATTAGGCCCACGGTAGACCTAAAGCATGACAGAGAAAAATAAGAAATAGAAGTGCGTTCCAAGAAATTGTAGACAGCAATGGGTAAAATTATACGACACAACACTTCGCACAAATGTAAACTATTTATTTATCAGTAGAGCTAATATCCCGCTGCATTTCTACTTTATTCACTACAAACGATTACATTAATTCGCCACAAGCAGCTGATATTAATACAAAAATGTCGGTCACTGAATTACTTGACTGTGATTGGCCAATTTCAATCGACCATGCCTTAGACTATTCTTCCAGTGCAGCCAACGCTAGTACAGACTTGACATTATTAGTTTAAACGGGCGAGCTGTCGTTTAAACTAAACGAGTGTCAGAAATTGGAGGAGAAAATGGACGCAGGTTTAAACTAGGGGTACTAAAGTTAAACCGGTTTAATTTATACTAGGTTTAACTCGATTTGGAGAAAATGGCCCTTAATGGTTTTAAGTTTTTCTGACCATGAAGATCTGATATTGAATCTCAAGAATCTCAAAATTTCTATGAAACGATCTTGGGACATAGCATTCTTAGACAATTCAAGTCCCCACTTTTTGGACCAGAGTGATTTCAAATCCAGTGTTCTCGCACAAGTTGCCCCCACGAGCATACCATATACCTAGAAATGCATCAAGTTCGTTTATAGTCGCAGACTATTTTTGACTTTGTAGCTGCATTTTAGCCTGTGTTCATATATATTTCTGTATGTTTCTGAGGGTAAATACATCCATGAAGAGAGTCTATGCGCTTGTGGTGCATCCAGCAACAATATTTTGCTTTGGTTGTGGTGTTGGATTTGACTCGTCCCCAGGGTCATCTTCACCTAATTCCTGGAGAGAAAATGTTACTGTATATCATCCGGTCTCGAGTACCTTCTGTGCTCCATATTTGAGGAATCATTCATAAAACAACCACAACAAACAGCTCAATAAACTACATCAAACTGTTTATAATACAAGTTTCACAAGCTCATTACTACAAATGGTGGGATGGTGGTTTGTCCTAACCTTGACTCACGTCGGTGGAGTGGGGAGGGGGCAAATAGGTAAAGGTAGCAGATGGATAGAGCCCTGCACGGATATCTGCAAAATTAGTGTCTTGGCGGATACAAACTGTTTGGCAGTGTGGATACGAGAAAACTAAAAATCAATCTATTTTTTAAATATTTTGGAACGTTCAAGCCCAGATTTCATTAATATTATTAAATACGTTAAAGTTTAAATTGATCCCCACGAAACGATTAAGTAGATGTCTTTCAATACATTATGGTAGGGCGGCAGGGTCTATAGTGCAAACTAACATACCTTTTTCATTCTTCTCCGCGGGTGGAACTGAAGTGTTTGAAAAGATTCATCTTCAAATCATCAGGCGTCAAAGGCCTCTGATTATCACTTAACACATTCCTGTAAGAAGAGAAGCTCCTTTCTATGTCACAGAATTATTGGTGCATATTTAAATCATGTAAAAGGAGCAGTGCTGTGCCCTTCATTCTGTACAAACGGTGTTCCACTTGTAGTAACTGCAGGGCCGATGACCTTTGATGTTAGGCCCCTTAAAACAACAAGCATCATCAGTATTAACTGCAGATGTGGTACAAAGAATCAGTTATGTGAACACTAGTTCACATTCGATAAGTTGAAGATGAATTTGCACAGCTGTATCTGTCGTCAGACCGCCGAAATATGACAAAAAATAGCCAAAATATGCATTTATATGACAAATAAAAATCACTTAATTGTGACGATTTTCACCTGATTTAAACCAAAATCCAGTCATGCAAGAAAATAGAGACAAAGAAGAAATCCGAAACCCTACTGATAACCCACTCCACCCATTGGCACTGTATGATAGCTTGATTGACGTAATGATACATTTATTTCAAGACGATGATTTCAGAGCATGATAAACATTCGAACATCACTCTTTTGTAACATGTCCCACTGAATTTAATGCTTTGGAAACTGGAATATCCCACGGAAAGCATTTTGGTTACTAGGAGGCACCCTGGTGAAGGCTGTTGGCAGTTTTTATCTAAAAAAAAAAAAAGGACCTATAGTGTTAGGGCTGATAGCTTTATTGGTAAGAAGAGGTTGATGGAGGTTGTGTGGTATTTATACTTGATAGAGTTCTGTTTGAAACTACCAAAGGGAGGGAGTGGTTGGTTTTTGAGCGCTGGGAGAAGTCTGAGAAGAATACCTGTTGAAGGGTTCATTGCGATCAGTGCTGTCCGCTGTTGTATCGTTGTGCTTCACACTGTTAGGAATCCATTCCGTCCTCGCTGTATTGAGACTCCAGTACCACTTCGGATTGCTCTAGACATTTTCGGTAACTGTATGTACGTGAGTCTTGTAGTCTCTTCCGATCATAAATCTCGCGTGGTGGCGGATGTTAATGAAGATATTGAGAGTGAGTGGGTTTGGATAGTTTTAAGAGGTGCAATGCTCTTATTATTTAGTGTAGTCTGTTATCTTTTAGAAGTCGGTGTTAATATTTATTGGTAATAGCCCGTTGTGCAGATATGAATTCTTTAATTGTAGCTTGTAGCCAGTCGTAGAATATATCAAGAGCAGCTGTTTTGAGAAGGCTCCAGGGAAGACATTCTAGGGTACAACAAATTGCAGGCCAGTTGGCATGGCACCAGATGTAGGTAGGGCAGAAGGCTGTCCTACTGTAATGCTTTGAAGAATGGGGGGGGGGGGGTGTAGAAAGAATATGGTATCGAGGGAGCTCATAGTAACAAAGGAAAATGTGCTTGGAGTTATTGTTTTAAGTTCTGATGAGGAGAGCATGAGGTCCAGTGTTTTGGGCTCACAGGTTGGGTACATACTAAAATGTTTCAATCCGAGATCTTGAATGAAGCTGTCTGTAAAATATGTGTCACAGTTAGTTGACACTCCTGCAGAGGGAGAAGACCCCTTTATAGACACGTTAAAGTCTCCCATTAAAATTCTTTCTCTTGGCTGCTCCTGCATTTACTTCTGTATTGTAGCTGTTTTCAGTATGGATATGCCGGCTCTGTTTACCTGTTCAAATTGTTGGTATGTTTCTATAGCTTCTGGTTGTAATTAAGCGTGGTTGAGGGTATCTTCATGTCCCTGTAATGTATTTTGTGTCTGAATAGTGCCTGTTCAGCTACATATTTTGCTTATATGGGACCGGAAGGAGGGATTTTTTGTATTTCTCTCTTTACATACTTCAGTATTGATTTTGTGAATTAACTGTTCTCAGGAATACTAGACCCCTCATTATTTTTACCCACTTAATTGGTTCTAGTAATTGCACAAATGTTATTAATAACATTTAAATCTGCTGTGGCAATATCGAATTGTATACGTTCACTATTTTAGCTACTCTTTACTCTAGAGAAGTAGGGTAGTTCTGAATATATGACTGTTACACGCTTCTGATTTAAGATTTTCTGTTAACCTCATTGTAAACTATTTCAGTATGTTTACTAGTTGTTTCCAGCGAACTTGGGTTAACAGTGAAATGAATCTAGCCAATGAATCTTGACTAAGAATATCGCAAGTTTTGTATTCTAGATTTTGTCCTAATTTTCTTCCCCTAAATTTCCTGTTCCCAAATATTTCCTTGCCAGAGTTGTAAAAAGTGAGATGAGTTAGGCATATAATTTAGTTTGCTCAATGAAATTTTTCATGTTTGGTCAGATTGAATAGCTGCTTAAATTAACGCTTAATTTTCCAGAATCACCCCTGTCTGTCTAACTGGCCTAATGTTTTCATGTCTTTGGTGGAGTTTGATGTGGCTACTTTGTGTCCATGAATTGGAAAAGTGTGTTATATTGTTGTTTCTTTGTATAACTCATAGATGAAGTGGGAAATTGACCATGACTTGTGTATCTATGAAGCCCTTGTGATTCCCTGTTGGTGTTAGCTTACTGCCTCCCCCAGGTAAGAATGTTATTTGTAAGGCTCTTTTGTATTTCCTTTAAGAATGGGCACCCGAGTTTTCGTTGGTGGCTTAACTTACCGGGTTCGAGAGCGTGACCTTGAGAAGTTCTTCCGGAAATATGGTAGAATCAAGGAGGTGTGCATGAAGAATGGCTTTGCCTTCGTGGTAAGTGTCAAAATGTTTCTAATAAATGTTTGTTCCTTGCAGCATGGTAGGTTCAAGGGTGTATGTCGGAGGCCTTCCGTACGGAGTCACGGAGAGAGATCTTGAGAGGTTTTTCAAAGGCTACGGCCGAATTCGAGATGTTCTCATCAAGAATGGTTATGGTTTTTGTGTAAGTACTAACATCATGTTCAAGTATTAGATCGTGATACAATTACCTTGGTGATTATGTGCAGGTTTTACTCAGCTTTGCGATTTAGATAGTTGAAAAGTTCGTTTTCAACATCGGTATGTTTCGTAGTTTATTCTAGGTATGCTACCTTTTCAGTTTTATTTGGGATTTTCCACTGTTTCTTAAAATTATCCTAGCGGCAGTATTTTTGCAAGCTGAGTGGAACATGTATCGTGGAATTTGGGCACATGTATATTTTCAAGTTACAAAGAGCAGTGCGTGTTCGTTTGAGGATTAGTGTTCTCATTCTCTTTATTTTTGTTTTAATGCGATAATATATTTCATGTAGCATTTTGCTTTTAAAAAACTGTCGGAGGGCAGTGGCAAATGGTGGGAAAATATATCATTGTTCAAGAAATATATTGCTTATTTACAGTATATACGGTTGTTAATGCCTCACTTATGAGAACAGGAACTGAACACTCATTTGTTTTTTTTTTGACCCCGTATAAACTTTCTTCAAATGAAATTATGTAAATATACATATAGAAACAAGAAACAAGTGCACAATCTTTTACGAGGGTTTGGGGTATTTTGTGTTCAAGGGGTTGAAGGTGTCCTTTTTGGAGGGGTGTGACATGGTGAATTGTTACAAATTCCTTCATAGCTTCAAAATAGGTGATATGAGTATTATTTCTACTTTCTCGTGCCTACCTTCTTCCTTTCCTTCATGTGCCATCTTTTACCAAAGACTGGCAATCATCCTAGCTATGTGTACTTCTTATACCGCTGTTCAGAAAATTTAATGTTGCAGCAGTGGGCTACACATGATGTGTGCTCCATTAGAGACAATAGAAACTCTCCTTCCAGCCAATAGGAATGCAGGAAATAGTCGCATTTCAAAGTTGACATAGTGTCTGTTTAAATTTTTTGTATAAGTAAGAATACTCCTAGGGGTGGGTTGGTGGATCCGTGGCAAGCATAAAGGAAGGATCTCTCTCCTCTCAGGTACTTCAGGTATTTTTTCCACATAATTTTTGCATGTTTTTCTCTTCTAAAAATCTGTCCCTGCTAGTGAAGTGTAACTGCAACTCTTTTGTTTTAGTTTAGGTGGCTATGATATGGATGGTTTTCTAAAAGACTTACACAGTTTTCGATGTTGCAGTTTATCAAACGCTTGTTCACTAATCATTATTCTCTCTGTATTGCAGAACTCTAAAACCACAAGTGCTAGTGTGTTCTATTTTCATGCTATTTTCATGCTTACCATGGCACTACTCTTCTCTTTATTGGCCTGTTGACATTAAGCTCCACATAATTACCCCCTACCACCTTCAACATATTGTTGAAACAGAAGTAGTTAGCTTCCATTTCTGCAGACATGTTGATGTGAATAGTCTTGAATTACCATTGTGCTCATCAGAAGGAAGACTACAAAACAGTATTAAGTGATCAGTACCAGACTTGTACAAGACTTCCCCTTGCAGCTACTTGGGTGATTAGACCTAGAGCAAGGTCTTTCAGTTGTCACTGGTCTCTGGGCTCTCTAATTTGGCTGTGGTTTTCTCTGCTCCAGAACCATTCATATTTTCTATCCCACGTCAGTGTTGTTATATGCCATTTTATCCATCGTCACCGATGATCTTTAGCTTGACCACTTAATCATGTATGTGAGTTTTTCACCTTACTGTGCACTGGTGACATTTGTGGAAGATCTACACCGAACCTAGGATACTCAGATCCTTTGGTATTGTCTGGTAGGAATAAATTTGGAGATAATCTTTTCATACACACTTATCTAAAAACATTTGTTCAACCTATGGAGTGAAATTAAAGGAATTGCTGGGGAGGGATTATACTGCCTCTGATATGAGCCTTCATTAAATATTAATATATGTATAAAAGAGCATTCTCTGCTGGATAAACTTGTCTTGTAGGATTTGTGTTTTATGAGGTCATGTACTCGTGTAATGGATCATGATACCTGTAAAAAAAAAAAAAAAAAAAATCCTTTTAGTTCTGATGGAACAAAGTATACTATCTAAGAAAGTTTATTGTTTTGGGATTTTTCATGTACGTGTTCTATAGCCAGCAAAGGAATGTGGAGCTCTTTTTGTGTAGCCTTCTAACAACCCCCCCCCCCAAACCAGACTAGTATTTTTCTGTATTGGTAGTTGGTGAGGAAGCAAGTTTTTCAGGGTGGTTATTGCTAATTGTGAGTGGTTTGTCCTTGTTTCTTTTTGGGAAAACTGGAAATATAAATGCGCCATGAGAAACGATCTACTACTTCAAACATTTTTGAACCCATGACCAAATTCAGATGATGCCAATTTTTTGTTTTTATGAGAAAAATATCGAGGAAATTTTTAATTTTAGGATATTTAAAACTGATTTCATGGTATGTTGACAAACGTTGTGATCTTTTGATAGTATTGTTGGGCTGCAGTATCTGTACTTAAAAGTGAGTCATTAAGGCTTCTAATTACAGACTGCTGTCGTGCATGATTTACAATGCAAGGAACTTTGCATGATTGTGTGTTTGAGTGAGTATGTAGATTATGTAGTACAATTTGTAGGTCCTTATTCCTGAGAACTATGGAAGGTCTTTTTCATGCTGTAATATTGGTGATTTCTCAAAGTGCCTGCATCATACTGTTAGATGTTTGCATGTAGTAGATTTAAGGAAGTAATGAATGTTTATTATATTTCCTTCCTTTGATCTTGTTTTTGAAAATTAGTGACTGATAAAAATTTATTTGCGCCACAGAAAGAGAAGGAAAACAATCTGCACTTACTAAATTGCCTATTATGGTGAAGTAGTACTGTTCTGAGAGATGAGAATGCATTGCAGACATAAGACTTGCCCTTATTTGGTCTTGTTTCTGGTTTACCTTGCTAGCTGTGGAATTGGCAGTTTTGGTATTTAGGTCTCCAGTAAGTCTGTTGGGTGTATCTGGTTCTTCTAAATTGATGGTAAGTAATCCTTCCGTTAGAGCAATCATCTTGTTTGGGATCATAATCTTGAGTAGTATAATAATGTATAATATATAATAAATATGAGGAGAGGATTATAAATTATGGAATGCTCGTCGATAGTACGTAATTACTGTCAAAGATTAATTATTTTAGATAAATGTCTGCGAAGATGATGTGAATTATTCAGTATTAGATATATGAAATATTAGGCCAAAATAACTCATCCGTCAGTTTTTCACCTTCCCTAACACGTATAGATCATTATCAGTCATTGTGACCTCAGTTCACTTGATATTGCATTCTGACAAGACATCGCCATTGAGAGTGGTCTGTTTGATCGAACCATCTACTCGCTGTTCATCCTCCAGGTCTTTTGCCTTCTATTTCGTCCTATTAAACATTTTTTTCCAAATTTACCCTTCCCTCTTCAAAACATGTCCCCAGGAAGAACCACCGTGATCTTTAACTCTCATAGAGTCATTTTATGATGGTTAGTTCTTCTATGATGGATGCAGCCTTACAAGAAAAAATTGAGAACTGCATTGATCCAACAATACATTTTAGTTGTTTGTATTGCATGATTCTGCCAGATCTTAGTTACTCTACATGGATCTCCTTTTCACATTTTCCCATGTTACTGATGACAATGCAAGAAATAACAAAATCATTGATCACGCCCAAGGCTTGTAGTACCCTAAAAGTTACAGTTTAAAAAAATCTTTGCAATGCAAAGCAAATCCTTACCGGTGTTTCCTAAACTAGTTGTATTGAGTGGGGCAGAATGCATTAAAGAAGTCTTTAATGTATCACAAATTCTAACATGGGATGCCACTTTGTATGCTCGGTAGTTCAAAAATCTAGATTGGGGTTGTAAACTTGGGATTGTGTGTCAGAAGTTTCAGAAATTGTACATCAGATTGACCCAATCATCTGCAAAGGAGTTAAGCAGGTAGGTAATTATTACAGAGAAAATTAAATTGTATTGTGTGTTTTTAAATTGAATAATATTAGTACAAGAATGGTTTTGCCTAATAGTTCTACATTTACAATCTTCCCTTTACATATAATTTAATTAACAAAATTTTGCTTTGTTTTTAACTGTGACAGCTTCCTGGTTGCTTATACCAATGATCAGTTTTTCTTTTTTATCTGTGCCATGTATAGAATATTTACCCATCTAGTTGATTTCATCAGTTTCTGATTCAACTTTCCTTCCCAAATTACCTTATTTACCATTTGTTGTCCATGCTTTCTGTCATTCTCATTACCTTCCCAGTTAACATACGTTAAATTAAGAACACCCACTAAGTTCCTTTCTACGTCATTTTCCACACAGCTGATTATCTTACCAAATAATTCCGCATCAATGTATGTTCAATCCTTTCCAGGCCTGTACTCATGAAATGCATGAAGTTGTCTATCGTCTTTAGAGATGAGCTTTACACCGAGAATTTTATGCCTTTTATCTTCTTTTATTTTTACTTGAAAAATTCTACAATTCCTGTCCTGTCTATGATAAATACTCCAGTTCCATGAGAAAAAAGATCACTTCTGAGCCATTATTTGCTGTCATAACCATATCCCATACATATCAACCACATTACTACCTACATTATTCCTCATGTTGTTTGTATCAATGTGGAAAATGACCACCTTTTTCTTACCCTCATTCTTCTGTTCTATTTTCCTCAACATCTGCTGAACCTATTTGTGAATATCATTACCCTAGTTCCCTTTCCTCCAAACACTTTTCCCATGTGCTTAACAGTAGAGTTGTGTATGACCAGAGGCTCAACCTCACCCACCTAATTAGATCTCTTCCCCTCGTTTCGGCTGCATAACCTACTTCCTCCTCTCTTCTCACGACTATATTTTACCTCCCTCTTTCCATTTGTGCTAAGTTTTCCTTCTTTTTATAGTTTTCCTCGTTCTTGATTGTAATGTTTCCACGTTTCCCATCTTCCGGCTGTTGTTCTACCTTTAGACTCGTGCAAATTCCTCACGGATACCTTTCCTGAACTCCCTGATGAGAACCCTTAGCTCTTACTTTCCTTCCCCTTAATGCATTACCCCACCCACTTTCCACTACTCCCTTTCCTTTCCCTTCCTTTTGTCTACCCTCTGCCCTGTACTTTAGTTGAGGAAGAAATGTATTTATACCCACTAAAATAAGAGTACATAGAGAGATTATTGTTACTATGTGCAAACAGAAATGAAAACTGCTGTTAAATATTGAAATATCAAAAGGACTATGTTAGGATTCCACTACAATAAAGCTAGCAACATGCTTCTATCATAATAAAAGGAAATTTTGTGTGTGCACGCGCAAAGCCCAGCAAAATCTACTGCAGTATAATTTTAAAGCTTTTCAGTCTGTCGAACACAAGTTCAGGATAAATATTACACTATAACATACCTGTAAAAAGAATACACTGTTAAACAAGGAGTAAAAATACACATTATTAAAACAAGGAATGGGTGGGTGATGCAGATAAACACACCCACAGTATCCCCTGCCTGTTGTAAGGGGTGACCAAGGGATGATGTTTTCGGAACCATGCGATTACCTGTGATTAGTACCAATACATGAGGAGCACCATGAGTTGATGTTATCTGTGATTAGTGTCACTACATGAGGAACACGCTGGGTCTGTGATTGGTATCATTAGGTGGGGGGGTTACATTACCTATGGTTAGTACGATGACATGAGGAACACCGTGGATCGATGTTACCTGCGATTATTAGTACTATGTGAGGAACACCCTGGTCTGTGATTAGTATAACTGGGAGAGGAGCACCATGGGTTTACATTACCTGTGATTAGTACCGCGATATGAGGAACACCATGCATCTATATTACCCATGATAAGTACCATTATAAGGGGCCGGTGATCTGGATTTTGGAGACCTTTGGACAAACATCATTGATATAGGATTTTGTTTTGGAAGCAGTTTCTTGTTCTGTTTATACCATTGTTTTAAGTTACTTTATGGGATGGTGGGGCATTGTTGCTCGAATCCACCCATTGTTTTAACTTCATAACCATTTTTCATCGCCGTATTTTTTATTTGTAGTCACTGGATGGATTTTAGAATTTGATGATATCATTGCGCTTCATTAGTACCATTAGGGGCCGATGGATGACCTAATAGAACGTCCATCAGATTCTATCAAGTTATGCAATATTTGGAAATATTTGTTTCTGTCTAAACACCTATGAATTTGAAATATGGACCTTATCTTAGTGAAATCCTGCTTTGTCGCCACTCCAGCACACAATTTGAGGCATTTGAACAACCGTTGCTCATTTGTTGGCTCGAATCCAACCGGCTGCCAGTCCGTTGACCCTCTTATTACTTCATGCCCCCCATTCTGGTCAGGTCAGTGATATGCTGCTATTATTATTATTATTTCTCGTATTATAGTTTTTTTTAAAGAAACTATGCACGGGTTCTTAAGGAGCATTTAATGGTCTGCCTATTATACCGGTAATTTTATTATTATTTGAATTAGAGAGTTCTTGTAAGATGTTATTTTCAGTGATAAATGACAGATAAGTGACAGACACGGTGTGTAAATGTAGAGAATTGACTACATATAAGGATATCCCAACTCACATTCCAGACCTTTTATGTCAGAGATTACCTCCTGTGGGATTCACTAAGTTCTAATGCAAAAAGTGCAAATGTTGCCCTGATAACACGATTATCTTTAGGTTATCGTATATGACCGAAAATAGTATCTTACAAGAATTTTCTTGCATAGCTTTTAACAAGAATTGTGATAGGAGAAATAATAAAAGCAGCAGCGACAAAATAACAGTGATAATACTAATGAGGGATGTCTCTTGGCTCAAACAAGAATTTGGGTTTAAAAATTTGTACACAGACCCATCTCGCAATTCTAACCAAGCCTTCGAAGCCATTCGATTGTGTTCTGCTTAGTTTGTACAGGACAGTGCTTGCACGTTTGGAGGAGGGGGAGTTAGAGCGCCACTCAATCAGTTACATCCGAAAGGAGTTGACGTGTTTACTATGCGTGTTGGTATTTTCATACAAATATAGCAAAAATGAAGGGGTCCATTCATGTTTTGAACTTTCTAAATATTGTGACATCCACCTGAAGGTGTTATCCAACGGAAGACTATGTAGGACAGAATGATGACACTTTCGCAAAGTTTTTGGTGGATTTGATTATTCAGAAACATGAAAATTTATTTGATTACTCAGCTGAAAGTACATTACATACGTTAGTAGACCAAGAAAAAGACTATGGACAATAACACGATCAGTACTGATAAAGATTGTAGTGCTAGTGTCAGTGTTGGTAACAGTACTCCTCAAAGAGAAGCTAACAGTGCTAGTGACTATGATCCTTTGCCAGAAAAGGAATCTAATACCATTAGTATTTTAGCTAAAGTTTCGTTTGAACGTCTTGAACATTTATGATTATTGTACGACTCCATGTAAAGTTTCAACCTACAGCTAGTTATTGAAGAGACATTCCTCTATAAAAAGCACATCAAAGTAATATTTGATTATGTGTAGGAAAAAAGACTATGAACAACAATTTTGAGGAAATGGAATCAAAGAACTGGCGAGAAAATAACACATTCTGTCCCAATTTAACACATTAAGGAATGCGGGAAAATGTGTCCATTATTGTCACCTGAAAGTTTGGGCAATGCACAAAGCAAGAGCAGTTGGACACACAAAGCATAAAAGTTCTGCAGCTTTCATAGCAATTCTCAAGGAAGAATACACAATGCATACCTGCCAGCTTTTACGGTTATCCGTAAAATTGACGGAAATTGCAGCATTTTACGGTTTTGTTTTACGGATGGGCAGTGTCATTTTACAACTTAGCGGACAAAATTTTAATTGTTAACATTCTATAATCACCCTCACTTCCGTACAATCGTTTGCGTGGGTCAAGGTCAAGTCCACGATAGTCGATAACTCATTCTTTGATATGATAGGTATTTTTAACCGTTTGATGTTTGTGTCATTGAAATTGAATTTAAATCCGGGATAACAGTACTTCCTTGTGATGAATCTTACGTGTCAAAAGGCTCTGTTCCGCAAATTCTTTGTTCCGCTCCGTTAGCTTATGATTTAATCCATGTTCCTCTTTGGCCACGTGAGTGGTGTTCTTTGTTAAAATTGAAATAATAAGTAAAGACGTTCAACCTATTCAATACCAAAGAATAAGAAATGCAGTGATTACATTCTTATTTAATAATAACTAGAAGTGGTACCGGTTTCGACCCTAGTCCAAGTCATCATCAGCCAATTCAAACATGAAAAACAATGCATAGGAAAAAGAAAATAAAAGATCAAGTTCCCTCCGGATTAGTAGAAGAGGCGATATAAAAAGTGACGGGGATAGACACTGTAAAATTCAGAAGAAGTAAAACGTAAGTCACTTAAAAGAAACTGCGTAATTTTCTGAGCGGCAGTATGGCACACACAGTGTTAGGCAAAGTCTTATAATGTTTATGAAAAGCAGAGAACGGTTAAATGAGCCAGCTTGTATACACTGTTAGGCACAAAGTCGTAACACAATCAAACATATATGAAGATCCATAGTCTTGCTGAAGATGAGTAGATCAATTGAAGTAACTTGCCAGCTCCCGGTGATCAGCGCGATATATTCAACATCAGGCAATGTGGTTTCAAACGCCAACATAAAATGAAGAATAGCTTAAAGATCCACTATTTGCTTCGGCTGCGGGAATGTAGGTATATATAGATACATGTTATAAAATTCAATATAATTGAATAAGTAATTGTGATCACAAAGTTGGCGTTCCTTGAATGTTTTGGCCTTTAACGTTGTGACATATTTTAATGAAGTGTTGGAGTTTTTGTGTTATAACTTCGTACTTCGCATTTTCCTGTGTTCCTTGGACTAATTACACTTGTTCCACTTGTGTGTGTGTTTTTTTTAACATGGGCATATTCTTTGTTCACGAGGTTGGCGTCTTGTTCATTTAATGGTTTAAAACTGTCTGTACCGAGCTCGATAGCTGCAGTCGCTTAAGTGCGGCCAGTATCCAGTAATCGGGAGATAGTGGGTTCGAACCCCACTGTCGGCAGCCCTGAATATGGTTTTCCGTGGTTTCCCATTTTCACGCCAGGCAAATGCTGGGGCTGTACCTT
The DNA here is from genome assembly GCF_040414725.1 of Anabrus simplex. NCBI lineage: Eukaryota > Metazoa > Arthropoda > Insecta > Orthoptera > Tettigoniidae > Anabrus > Anabrus simplex. The sequence goes on from NC_090276.1 coordinate 59,448,607, forward strand.
AATTAAGGCCACGGCCGCTTCCTTCCCAGTCCTAGCCCTTTCCTGTCCCATCGTCGCCGTAAGACCTATCTGTGTCGGTGCGACGTAAAGCCAATAGCGAAAAAAAAACTGTCTGTGCTTTGACATGTTTTAATGTAGTGTTTGACTGGCTAGAGTGTTTGTTATAATTTTATGTGACGTTCAGTGATCCAGGTTCTTTTCGATGTTTCAGTGGATATTGAGACATATGTTCTCGGACATTTTCATGCACCATAATCCTATTGTAGGATTCATGAATAAATCCAACAAGAAGCAGTACGCCCAGACATTTAAAGAATTATATTCTGTTGATTTTCTGTGCATACTAAAATCAAGAAGGGAGAAAAATTTGCCTTTTGCACGGTATGTGGGTATGATATTAATAATTTACATGGTGGAAGAAACGATTTAAGTAATCCTGTGGGGTGCTGTAAACACATAAGTTATGTTAAATTGAAGGAAGATAACAAGAAAATCAACACCTTTTTTGCCAAGTCTGGAAACTTTGAGAGTGACGAAATTAAGCCTGAGTGTCTGTTTACCCTTTGTTTGGTGGAACACAATGTGCCCTTAAGTGCGGCTGATCATGCTAGTGCTGTAAGACGCTCCCCACATCAGAAGTTGCAAAGAAATATAGCTATGGTCGCATGAAAACTACATGCACTGTAAATAAAATGGCAAAAAATTCATCATCTGATGTTCTTCAGTGCCTTCAGAAGGACTGTTTTCTTTGGCAACGGATGGAAGTAATGATACGAATGCCAAGTCGTATCCTGTTGTTACATTCTATGATATTCCGTGGGAAAAAGTAGTGAGCACTGTGCTATCCATGCCAGCATTAGATCGGGACTCAACAGGGTGAAACATAGCTAACCTGATGTTATCACAGCTGAATTGTTATAAGATACAAATTGAAAACTGTGCAGCTTTCTGCTCTGACAATACTCCTGTTATGATAGGACACAAAACTGGGGTTTGAGCCATTCTAAAGGAAGTTCAACCAGGTATTGCCATCATAGGTTGCATTTGTCACCTGATTAATCTAGCAGCTGAAGAAAAAAGTGCTGGAAGATTACTACTTAAAGTGGATGAGATCCTTGTTGATATATTTTGTTTCTTAGAGAAGAGTGTCAAACGAAAAGAACGCCTTGAGAAATGTCAGAAGTTGCACATAAAGAGGCAAAGACAAAATACCTCGAGTTGAACAAAGTGGATCCAAAGAGTATCAGAAGAAGAGTATTCTTGATTCTGCTAACTACACATGCCCCTAAGGAAATAGCACATTCTTCCAAATGTGACAAACCCATCCTAAAAAGTATGACTACTGCTACAATATGTGAGGAAAAATTGTTTTTATGTTCCTGTCTTCATACTTGAACAAGGCCTGTTGCACTTTACTTCATGTGACTATTCCTCTATTTGACAAATTAAGTGTTGCCCTTCAGGCTTCTTCTCCACTAGTTCACTTTTTATTAAAAATTCTAAAGGATTTGCTAAAGCAGTTGTGCACAAAGTTTAAGTGCAAAATTGTCAAAAGCTCCTCATTGCTTGGGGTACAACTTGATTCAAAATCAAAGAAGTGGTGATGAGGTAGTTATTGGCATTGACTTTGACCATGGTGCATGATCTCCATGATACAGATAAATTCCTTTTCTTTTCATCAGTGAGAAACTACTTTTGTACTGCCTGTGACTACATCAACAAGTTTCCACTCAAGGGAGTTAAATGTGTACATGGACAACCAGAAATTGAGACATAATAGGTACCCTAAATACCTAGGAGTCACACTGGATAGAACACTGTCTTATGAACACCTTCTGAATGTCTCTGCCAAAGTAAAAACTCGCAACAATGTAATTCATAAGCTATGTGGAACAGCTTGGGAATCGGCAGCTGCAACTCTGAGATGTTCAGCTTTAGGGTTGGTGTACTCGACTGCTGAATACTGCACGGCTGTTTGGCTAAATAGTGCCCACACAAACATCATAGATACCCAGCTGAACACTACAATGCATCTCATCACTGGCACAATCAAATTTACTCCCACGCAGTGGCTACCAGTGTTAAGTCATGTCCCTCCTCCAGATCTCAGACGTGAAGATGCTCTCCTAAGAGAATTAAGTAAAATAGTGAATAACCCAGAACTCCTGATACATAATGACATCGGCGATGCGAATATTAATCGTCTGCGTTCGAGAAAACCACCAACTAGAGATGCCATGAATTTGTGGAACAGCAACTACCAAACTTCCGCTGAATGGCAGAAGAGACTCGACGACAAATACTGCCGGACAATTCCTTCTGTGAAGAAGACGCCACCACCTGGTTTCAACCTCCTTCGTAGACTACGGTCCACACTGAACAGGATCCGAATAAAACACCGGAAACTGTGCAGCCTTCCATTACAAGTTAAACAGAATCCCATCGCCTGATTGTGACTATGGCGCTACACAACAGACAGTGAAGCACATCATCAAAGATAGCAGGAATAGAAAATACAATGGCAGTGCTAGTGTCTTTGCTTTTGCGACTCCAGAGGCTGTAGACTATATAAACAATTTGGACATACATATATAGTGTACATCTTACAATAATAGACGCTGTATCTCTAGCCATATGCTAAATAAATAAATAATACTCAAGGATGATGTGTTAAAGCATGCTCAAGTTGCTAGGTTAGACAAAATTGAAGATGCACAGTTTTATTTCATTTGTTTTTTCTTGGAAAAGTTTCCTGTCATGTTGTGCAAGGAATAGAATGAAACTGCAGATGAGGTGGTGAGTGAGCTTCAGAGGCAGTTGACAGCTCTTCAGGTAGATGACACTTTGGCTGCAAATCAAGATGCTGCAAGTGATTCCAGTTCGGCACAAATATCGAGAATTCCATGGAGCCGATGGACTTTATAACCAAATTTCTAGAGTAAGGCTCTATTCTCACAATACCCCATAGCAATGCAGAATGTGAAGGTGTTTTCAGCCTTGTGTGGAAAAATAGAACAGAGTTCAGATCATCCATGTCTAATGAATCTCTGGTCTTTGTTATTACAAAAGAAATTCTCAAGGCTTTTTGCAGGAAGCTAAAAAGGCCAAAACTGTGACTTTAAAGTCGAGCTAGCATGTGATTTGCAGTGTGTATTATTTTATATTATATATATGTATGAATTATATCACTTGCAGCTACTTGATTTGCAGCCAAAGTGTCATCTACCTGAAGAGCTGTTGACGGTGTACTGGAGGAAGTTGTAGCATATACTAATGTATGGATTGACAAAAATCGGACTAACTAGAACCGGCCCCGTGATGCTGCCAATACAAATATTGTAGAACTAAAGCCTGTGATTGGCCTTCTTTATTTGGCAGGTGTAGTCAAATCAAGACATTTGAACTTGAAGGACTTATGTGCTGCAGATGGGACGGGTGTTGAAGCTTTTCGCCTAACAATGTCCAGAACACGATTTCAGTTTATCTTACGTGCACTCAGGTTTGATGATATAAATGATCGAGGTAATAGGGTGATAGTTGATCATGTAACTCACATCAGGAAGATCTTTGAGGATTTTGTCACCAGATGCCTGAAATATTATTCACTTAGTGAATATCTCACAATTGATGAATATATATTTTATGTCTTGTAGAATATTTTCTCAGCTGATTAGACATTCATTTGTGTAATAAAGCTATGATATGACATTTCGTTGTATTGTGTAAAAAAAAATAATTTGTGCATTAAATAATGGCCGATGGATTCTGTGCGGTCGAAAAGGCTGTGCGCGAGTTCTGGTGAAAAAATATCAGTGCGAGTTCTCCTGGGTTAAAACCCTTTTCAAAAGTTGGCAGGTATGAGAATGTGCCGTATACACATCGCTGCTTTCATGACAGCCAGAGATTTTTTTTAATACTATTATTTCGGGGCGTCGAGCAATGTGGATCTTTTGCCCTACTGGCACCATATTGTATGAACCTGCGTGTAATTGGAATGGCGGTAGTTTGGAATGCTGTGTGTGAGGAAAGGAAGATTAAGGACGTCACGGACCCTCAGTCCAGGGATATTAATCATTACAATTAAAAGCCCTTGACCCGGCTGGGAACCGAAGCCGGGGCCGCCAGGTGACAGGCGGACATGATGCCTCCTACACCGCAGGGCTGGACAACCATCATAGATATACAAGACGACCAAGATATTCACCAGTCTGGTGCCTGTTTGTTGAGGAGGTAAACAGCAAAACTGCAAGTTTCACAGCCACACTGCATTCGGAATACTGATTAATGTGGATTTAATAATGGACTAACTTCTGGAGTGACATTATCTTAAAAATGGGAAAAAATCAACAGTTGCCTTGGTTAACACTAGGATGGCCAAACTTTCGTCATACCTACAAAGGCTGCAGGCGGTCATTGTGACCACTGCCGCTTACTGATATATGTGTGTATATATAGAACATCTAGGATCTGGGAAAATGTGAATGTTTAATATTTTATTTCAAAACAACTTGCTTAACCATTGGTATGTATTACAATGCATTCTTAAATATATTCTCTCACTTCTAATAGATAACATTGAAATACTTCGGCGGACTTGCCTTTGTATGTCTTTGTGAAAATTTATTATAAATATAACAGTCTCTGTTTGTTTATAAGGCAATTCCGGCACTTGACAAGCAATTTATGCAAGTGATTACCTTACACAAACATTTTCCACAGACTACTTTGTTGCACAAAGAACACATGTCAGATGTTTTGTTCTGTTTACAATTGGAGTTCACTTGACATTGTCGTTGCTTATGACTGGCACATTGGACCTGAATCTGAGGTTCAGGCTGAATCTTGTCTTCACAAAATCAGATCTTATTATTCTTGTATTACTTCAAGAATATACTCATGTTGAGAGATTCTCTGTCCCGTAACTTTCGTGTGGACTTTCCATGAATTTATTGCTGCTAGATTCAAGTACGTTGTAAAACAAATGTTACAGGCCACCTCCAGCATCCGGCCCTAGTGGTGTATTTACGCACCATTTGATCAGCTACAACCACACGACACTTAGTTCAGTTATAAAATTCAATAGTACTAGGGAAGTTCTTGTTATCATCACTGACTTGAACGCTTGGGTGTAGTGTGCTTAGCAGAAGCACATTCTTGTTCACTTTTCCTTGATATACTGTGAGAGTAGTGTGGTCTTCCTTCTGAAGTACGACAGTCGCATACATATTCACACGTAATGCTTTTTTTGATTCTGCGATTTCCTTCCTCACTCGATTGACTGTCCCAACAATACTAATTTTCTTCTCTTTCAGTGTCGCAGCCAACTTTACCGATGTAAAGAAGTTATCAGTGGTCACGTTATGTCCCTTCTTGAGGTATGAGTCCATAAGTTTCATGATATTTTCAGGCAATGACTTATTGGCAGGTCACTTTTCGTTTTTCCCAAGATAAGGAAACCCACTGCATATATAGAATCAACATTTACAGAATACTGTGCCAAATTTATCTGGCATGTTGGCCATGTACTGCGTGACCCTGCACCAAGCTTTGCTGGGGAAGAGTTGTTCATCAGCTCTGACATTCTCTGCTGGTTTATAGCACGCATAACAATTCTCAATAAATCTATCCCAAATACCAGACGGCAAAGCAAATTCATCTGCCTGTAAACGAGCCAACCTATTTTTACGGAGATCAAACCGCAAATACCTCGGTATTTGTTTGAACCTGTTTCTTGCCATAGTGTTAGAGAAACAAGGTGGACCCCATAAAGAAGGCAACATATGATCTACGGCTAGACTTCTAAGTTTATAAGCTCCACGGGCATATAACTAAGCAATAAAAGAATCTAATTCCTCCAAAGAAATAGACCAGTTATTATCCATTGTGTGTCTACAAGCTTTGGTCTCTGTGTACATCCTTGTATGCTTCAACATGGATGTGTCAATGAATAAACGCCAGGCACTAACCTTGCTGTTAGTCGCTACGCTTAGCGTGACAAGTAGCCCCTATTGCGTCTTTCAGTACATTTTCAGCAGCCATCCTTATAGGAGGGTTCCTACTACTGCCTAAAACAATCCAAATAGTTTTTCCATCCTTACCACATAACTGATTCCCTGGTGCAAATGAAGAAGACATCACAAGTTCATAACATCTGCCACCTCCTCCTCTGCTGCAAGATTGATCACGGCTGGTTGTAGGAATAACTGCGTCTATTATGTATACGAAGTCCACAGTGCGCGTATCTTCATTAGCCGAATCAATATATCTATCTGAAATTTTACAACACTGTTGAGGTATAAAATCCTCGTCACTCATTGCATCTATATCTGATAATGTATTTTCGACACTGATTTGTCTTCTCCTAACTTGTCAAGTTCTGCTAAAAATTGAACACGAGTAAGTTTTTGCTGCCGAGTCGTTATTATCCACTATACTACACAAGGGACAGGCACTAACTCTTCCACTCGCGACCACTACTAGAGGCATATTATTTAGTTACATCGTGCGCCCCTTTAGCACCACTTGTAAATATTCCGCACATAGCAAGCAGTGAACAGAATAGAGGTCTCCGTATGAAGGAAGTGGACTTCCTAGCTATAACGGACAATATCGGTTTTACCTTATCTACAGATGTAATTTTTGGCGTGAACGTATTTAACCCTAAAGGATTAAAAGTAAAATAAACACAACCTCGTGCATAAAAATGTACGAGCGTGGAATTACCTTGAAATTTCTTATGGCGAAGACCGGAAAGACTTTGCTGGTGTCTCAGAAACCCTTGTGCAGTGGATAAACAATTTAGATATCCATGTGTAACTGTTCCCTACTTACCATGTATTCTATGCAGGTTTTTCTTTTGTATAATATTGTACATACAGTAGAACCTCGATAATTTGAAATCGGTTAATTCAAAATCCCGCCTAATTCGAAGAAGCTCTCGTTCCCGGAAACATGAGATATAGTTTTGCATGTTATTTCAATTGTTTAATTCGAAATACGGATAATTCGTAATTCGAAGTACAATGTCGTCCCCATTACCGAAATTCAGACTTTTGATTCAAAACTGCCTTTACATTTTAAAACAATATTATGTTACAGAGTAATTCCAACTCGAAATTTATCCGCTCCGCTTTATAATAGAATGCGCGTTTCGGAACGTGGAGGGTTAGCTTTCCGCACTTACACTCGCTTCGGTGGGTCTACAGTGCGCTTCATGATTGCTAAGTTGAATGAAATCGGAGTTCTTTTGTATTCAACCTTTTAAGGAACGCCGTAATATCACGCAACAGGCAGTGTGCTGGAAAACAGAATCCGCGAACACTGCACTCGCTTCGGTGGGTCTACAGTGCGCTTCATGATTGCTAAGTTGAATGAAATCGGAATTCTTTTGTATTCAACCTTTTAAGGAACGCCGTAATATCACGCAACAGGCAGTGTGCGGGAAAACAGAATCCGCGAACACTGGCGATGCCGACAGTTGACGAAAAACGTGGCTCATATAATAAATTCGTAGGCACCGAACAATATTGTCATTACCGGTAAAACTGCATTGCTTTATTTTAATGCGAGCCCAAACGGTCTTATGGTTTTAAAGGAGAAATTGCCAGCCGGGAAATCGTACAAGGGTGAGGGATGGGGGTCATAGTAGTGCGTTGCAATGCACATGGGCATGAGATACTTTCTCCCCTCGTCATAGGAAAGTTCGATAAGCTACAATGTGTTAAGGGCGTCGGACACTTTCCATGCCAGTACAAAGCATCTGAAAATGCAAACAGTACAGAAATCCAAAAAGATAATGCATTTGCACAGGGGAACCGGCATAATTTATTCTCGTCTTTGAATTGTGCGATTTTTTCTTTTGTTGTGTGAGGTTATGTTTGTCAGTGATTTATCCAAGTGCATTATTTGAACATTGTAAATGCACCTTGTTGGATACATTTCGGAAATAGTTTTTTCCATGGCATTTGGAAGGTTTAAACTGTGAATCGAGGTGATTGCATGTATTAATGAGTCTTAGAATACTTTGTGACGCGACAAGTGTTTACATTTCTGAAGTACTAGAGAAGTACCATGGCGGGAAATCGTACAAGGATAGAGTCGTAGGAAAGTTCGATTTTAAGGGCATCGGGTACTTTCTGTGTAAATACAAGGCATCTAATATGCATACAGTATAGTAAGTAATCCAATTAATAAAGCACTTGCACATGGGAGCCAGCATAGATTTCTCCTCGTCTTTGAATCGTGCTTTTTTCTTTTTCTTTCTTTTGTTGCGTGAGGTTATGTTTACCAGTGAGATATCCAAGTGCATTATTTGAATACTGTAAATGCATCTTCTTGGATACATTTTGGAAATAGTTCTTTTTTCATGGCATTTGAGAGGTATAAAATGTGAATCAAGGTTAACTGCATGCAGTAACGGGCCTTAGAATATTTAGTAACGGGGGAAGGGGTGGCACTTCTGAATTGCGAATTGGCGGTTAATTCAAAATCACGTAATTCGAAGTCCGATTTTTGAGTCCCAACGACATCGAATTAACGAGGTTTTACTGTACTTGTCCATTCTGTAAATTCCATACGCTTAATAATAATAATAATAATAATAATAATTTGCAGGTGAAGACATTGAATGCATGATCATTCTACTATAAACAACAAGATACGTACAGACTTTGGATGTATATTTCTTCCCTCATTATAAAATGTATGCAAGAAGGATAACAGACTATAAAGGACTTTCTGCAGTCACTGATACTAAATTAGGAAATAGAATTTTCATAATGAAAATGCGTTTTGTTATTCATAACCTGTTGTCTCCTTCAGTGTATCAGCCTATGTTTCAGTTGTCCTGGCAAGCGCCTGGGTGCACATGTTGCTGAATTGGATAATGTTATTCAAGTGACATTTAATTTTTAAGCTTAAGAATGTGATTCTGGAGATCGTCATGTTATTGCTTGTGCCAAAGTGCATCTCCGTATTGTTTCATGTATTTTGTTGAGGAACCTTGTACAATTTTAAATTCCGATATTGGGCTAAGAGTATCACAATTGAATGCTTTCACCATCGTAATCACAATGGTACGTAAAGCTTCTAAATAAAATGAGAACCTAAAATTCCTTTTCGAATTGAGACATCCCTTATAGGGGAACACGAGAGGGGAAGTACGGCATGTTACTGATCTGCCAGGTGGGGGGCATGACATAATGGAGGGTCAGTTGATTGGCAGCTGGGTGTAATTGAGCTAATGATAGAGCAACGGTTTTTCAAACACTTTACATTGCGTGATGTAGTGGTCTACCACCCCCTACCCTGCTACCATAACACATAAACACAATACACGACATATACGCGCAGATACTTACCTCGCTTACCTCTCTTCATAAATTGCCGTGGATGGACTGGAAAGAACTAAAACAGTTCCGAGCTGGACCTGTGGGTACACACAAGTGGAGCAAAGGACAGAAAGGCAAGAACCCGTACCCCCATGAATAAAAGAATGGATCAAAAGAAAACAATACGAAGATCCATAATCGTGCAGGAGTTGAAGACGAGTAGATCCATTGAAGCAACTTGCCAGCTCCCGGTGATCAGCACGACACATTATATATCAGACACTGTGGTTTAAGATGGAGAATAGCTGGAAGATCCAGTAATTTTCCTCGGTCGCAGGAAAGTAAGTATATAGATAAATATAATACAATTCAATATAATTGAATAAGTAATTGTGCTCCTATAGAATACTTAGAACAGTTGACATAAAAAAACAATTCTGAACAGAGAAAAAAGATATAGTAAAAAGCACAATACCGGAAACAAATGAAAACGTATATGCACAGTGCGCAATTTTTTAAAACGTAAAAAATTCAGGTCTTGATTGAAGTGGGCGAAATCGGCGCAAAGCAGGGGTTCAGTATGAATGAGGAGAACCGAAATGAAAGTGGTATTGTGATGTGACTTTGTGCCTGACAGTGTTTAAAAACTGGCTCATTTAACCGCTCTCCGCTATTCGTAAACATTTGCCTAGCGCTGTGTGTGCCATGCTGCCGCTCCGAGAATTGCGCACTGTTTTCTTTTGAGTGACTTGCATTTTACTTCTTCCGAGTTTTACAGTGTCTACCCCCGTTCATTTATATCGCCTCTTCTACTGATCCGGAGTGACTTAATCTTTCATTTCCTTTTCCTATGCATTGTTTTTCTTGTTTTAATCAGCTGACGATGACCTGGACTAGGGTCGAAACCGGTACCATTTCTACATATTATTAAATGGGAATGTAATGCACCACATTTCTTATTCTTTTGTATTGAATAGGTTGAATATCTATTTACACAGTCTGTCTCTCACTCTCCATGGGTTAAGTTGGTCTGCACGTGATACCAACAATGGAGGGATCGAAAATGATGAATAAACTGGGATTTAAAATTTGCCACTTGATCTACGAATTCCTATTAACGTGGATTTACTTGTTTCATCAAGGCTTGGCTCTTGGCTGGGAGTCATCATTTTGATTGACGTAAATATTTCAAGATACCTGATTGCTGCTCCCAGGTATTCATTCATTTTATTTCATGTTACACACCATAGTTACAAGAACGGTTCTTTGTGATTGTATTTCGGTAGTCTTTTATCACCTGTCTTTGCAGGTTCTTAATTTTGTGTGTGTTTTAAAATTTTCTTTCTTTGTTTGTGTGCACACGCGCAAGAACGGAGAGTGGTATTTACCTATCTCTTTGTTTGGGTCTTTGTGTTTGTTGGTTTTGAGACCATGCACTTCTGTTTCCTCATCGCTTGGAATCATGGCTGAACATTGGTATATTGTGTGATTTGACGCTACAGGGTTTAATCCATGTTTGTCCACGTGAGGCAATTTGGATGTTCCGGGTAGCCGGATGACGAATGTTGCGATTGCTACGATTATATTTGGATCTGCGTTGCCCATTTCTGTGGCGGTCCAGCATTGTATCTGTGGTGTTCAAACCATGCTCATCCGTCGCTATCCTGTGCGATAGTATATGTCACGCCTTAACATACCGGTCTGGTCTGAGTCGATTTTATATTGGGTATCTCTTCTTGTTCATACGTGTGTGCGCGCGTCTGTGCTGTCTGCCTGTGTACGGTTTATAGTACTCTCCGTATCTCGTAATTTTAATTTTTCTTTCTATTTCTTTTTCTTTTATTTTTCGTTTTAGTTGGCCGGTTCGGGCCATGTGTGGTGTGCTATTTTATATTTCTAGGCCGTTATCTGCTCCATTGTGAGCGATTAGTTTTTGTAACTGTGGCAACATCTTGTTCTTGCATCACTTTGCGGTTCACCTAAATGTTGGTAACATTTTTCACACACATTCCTCATACGTTTCAGGCACATCACTACAACAGCAATCACAGTATGAGTTAGTCTTTAAATCTTTGTATCTAGGGCATACTGTGCACCGTGATTGTTTCGGAGCTCGTTCTCGAACGTTTGTCGTCTTACTTGATGTTCGGAGCGATAAACATCTGGGAGTATCAGAATACCAATCGCACACTTTATTTCGGATTCATCGGTATGCTTAGCGTCGCGTTTTGTCGAATAATTTCTGGCAATAGTGTCTATGTAACTGTTTGTACAATTAGTAATAGTTCTGATCATTACATCATCCACGAATAGCGAAAAACGTTCGAGGACTGACTTATCACTTTTAGCACGAGCCTTGACACCAGGGAGATGTAATACAATGTTCTGTTGACGCGTCCTAACGTTCCTTGCAGGGGTATCTTTCTTTCACTTAGTCTGTTTACCTTTAACTAAGTATCGATTTCTTCCGTCGTGGTGACGTGAATCATTATCGCTCTGTCCGTCATTATCTTCTTCACTACCTCCCTCTGTATCATTGTCTTGGATAAATTCCTCACAATTGTCGCTTCCTTTGGACATGAATGATCAAAATCTTCTTCACAACTTTCATCTTCATCTAAAAGTTCGTGTATGCTAGGCTCCTATCGTTCATAGCAAAGTATTTTCACAGAAAATGAGACTCTCACCACTCAAGAGAGAACCGAGTACTGAGCCGGAAATGTTGTTATAGTGGTCGCTCGGGGGTATGACGACACTCCGCGTGTGAAGAAAGAGCGCTAACGCCTGCCACAGCAATTGTAATTATAAGCACTCGCTCAACACTTCGTGGTCAAGGTCACTTAAAGAGGTATAAGAGATTATAGTAAGCTAAATGAACTTGATCGCAAGATTTAGCCTAACACCCCATGTGACTTTATGAGGGTTAAAACATTACAATTTTCTTGTCTGCTCACTCTGTCCACTTCTGAAGTTCGTCATCATCGTGGTTCTTGGGAAGGACATGAGCTTTATCTGATAACAGTTTCCATTCCCTTTTCTCTGCGTCCTCTTCTCCAGTGACACTTCTTTCTTCTTCCACTGAAGATTGAAACAACCGGATCAGTGTTGTGTTTTTCCTCCATGAGGAATATTTCCTTTAGTAAAATTGAGTTACTTTTGATGCATTAGTTTACTGTGGAATTTATCAGTCATTGGTGTGGTAATATTGAAGAATATGCTAGAAATGCAATGATGAGAATGAAATAGCTTTTTACCAAAATGCTGATTATGGTGTTATGAAAAAAAAATTATCCTGGTAATACAAATGCCGCACTGGCTCCTCGCCACCATTTGTGAAGAGTAACTTCAGCCTAGGAATGCATCTGGCAATACTGTGACTCGAAGGTTGGAGAGGCATGTGAAGTTTACGTAACCCCAAATTGGACAAGGCTTTAAAATTACTAAAATCAGTATTTTCTATGGGAACATTGCCAGTGCTCACACAAACACAGAAGATGAATCTCTAAATAACATACGATGATATGTACAGTACAGTATATTACATTTCTGACTGAATGCTGTGAGTATGGTCTCATGGTTGCTCAAGGTTGAATATTGAACGCACTCATCAGTGTGCCTATGAATTTAAAGTTATTTTAGAATAGAATAAAAATTACTGGGCGAGTTGGCCGTGCAGTTTGGGGCCGCTTCCTTCCCATTCCTAGGCCTTTCCAATCCCATCGTCGCCATAAGACCTATTTGTGTCGGTGCGACGTGAAACAAATAGCAATAAATGAAAATATCAAATAACTGATCGGTTTCATGTATAATTTGGACTTAAATGGTCCGCTTATTCAATACAAACACATGTGACTACAACTACAGTATTTCTTAGTGTCAGTTATATCCTTCTTTTTATTTTCAACTAGTTTTGGACCTTTTTGGTCACCATGTACAATCATTCGTACATAAAAAAAATTAAAATACCCGAATCAGTCCAAAAACATACGCACATAAAAAATACTCCATCCCCCTTTAGGTGGGGGATGTAGATGAATACACCCACGATATCCCCTGCCTGTCGTAAGAAGCGACTAAAATGGGCCCTAGCGGCTCTCGACTTGGGAGTGTGGTTTGGCTACTACGGCGCTTTTTCGTGAATCCTGGCATTGCTTCTCCTTGTATGTGCCAGGCTCCTCAGTTTCATCTATCCTGTCCAACCTCCCTTCGTCAACTCTTGTTCTTTTCCGAACCTGAAGGTATTACAGCATTCAAGCCCAAGGGAGTCTTGTATTTTTATGCCCTTCATGGCCCATGCATGTCTTCGTCCGTTACTTCATTTTTCGAAGTGACGGATCCCTTTTTTGTTCTCTTTTTCTTTGACTACCCCTGTGGGTGGGGTACGCAGATGAATACATTCACGGTGTCCCCTGCCTGATGTTAGGGGCGACCAAGGGTTGATTGTTTTAGAACCATGAAGCTACCTGTGATTAGTACAACCACGCGGGAACACCATGGGTCGCTTTACTTGTGAGTGAGTAGTACCACTAGGTACACAATAGGTTTGTGATTAGTAGCAGCAGAGAGTGGTTCACTATGGGTTTCCAGTACCCGTGATTAGTGCCATTGTGAGAAACACCACGGGTCTGGGCTTTACCTGTGATTTGTATTCACTATATGAGGAACACCAGGGAGTATTGGAGCCTGTGCTTAGTACATCTAGGTGAGGAACACCATGGGTTTGCATTGCGTGTGAGTGGCGCCATTATGTGCGAAACACTGTGCGTTACCTGTGCGACATACAATACTTCTAAGTAGTACCTTCATTTGTAGAACACCGCGAGTCTACGCTACTTTTGATTAGTACCGCAACATGGCAAATACCTTTGACCTGGATTTTGGACCCCTTTAAACTAGCATCCCCACTGTCGGCAGCCCTGAAAATGTTTTTCCGTGGTTTCCCATTTTCACACCAGACAAATGCTGGGGCTGTACCTTAATTAAGGCCACGGCCGCTTCCTTCCCATTCCTAGCCCTTTCCTGTCCCACCGTCTTCATAATACCTATCTGTGTCGGTGCGAAGTACAACTAGCAAAAAAAATTTAAACAAGCATCTTCGATTCAGGATTGTGCTTTAGAAGCAGTCCCTTGGTCAGTAATACTATTGTTTATGGTACCTCCTTGGTTGGATCCTCTGATTGTTTTAAATTCATAATCATTCATTCTTCCTCACATTTTATATTCTTGTCAGTGGATAATTTTGGGGGCCGATGACCTCGGTGTTAGGCCCCTTTAAACAAGCCTCATAATCAGAAATGCTCCCAAAATGTCTGTGTAATGATTTTGCCGGCGAAGATCAGATCGGCTGTCATAATTACCAACTATATCAGTCTTGATTTAACTTCGGTGCATAAAACACCTGTCCTTGAATGAAGCTCATAACTTGTGGTTCATTAAAACAGGTGTGTGACCATGAATGATGGGGACATCCATAAAATAAATCCTTCCAGACCAATAAAACTGTTGAGGCAGTTTGTCAATGGATCGTGTATTTGAAACCAGAAACGATGTCCCCCTCACCTGTGGCTTCAAGGGAACTTTCACCACGCAGATGGTCCTCACAACTGGTTTTTGCTCAAGCTTGGAGTAGATGACGAAACTAGTTCAGAATAAAAAGATGAGGATATAACTGACTAAGATATAGTTGTATTCACATGTGTTTTGTATTGAATAGGTGGACCATTTTAAACAAAATCATACGTAATTGGTGTCAATGCGGATCAAAAATGAAACTTGGTACCATACGATGATCAGTTTCACACGATTAGAAGTGTGTACTCTTTCCTCTCCTGTGCCTCAGGTTTTTGGTAATACTGTCAGCCATTGACCTGTTATCACATGACGTAAGGTTTCTTTTTTCTCTGAATATTGTGATTACTTGCATTTTCGAGAATCACGACACGGTTAAGTGGCCAGTTGGGCAGTAATTTCTTATCAGTCCATCTTAAGAAATATGTCGTAATTCATGTTGTAATTATTCTCAAGTCCGAAAGAGAATGAACAGTTACAGCCCTCTTAACATTATTTAGACAAACACTTATCCATATCCAATGCTTCCTGGGTGGTTCTGAGTACCTAAATTCACCAAATTGAAGAAGTTTTTTCTCAAAGTCTCTTGAAAAATCAAGGGTCGTTTCACTTTCGTGAACTAACAGTAAAAACAACACTGGCAGCTACCACTGCAACCATGCTGCATCCGTTCTTCAACCCCCACGTGCATAGAATTTGACCTTCAACTTCTTCTTCATTAGGCCTACAGGCTACATCGCTAGCTATGGCAACTGGTTGTACAGTGACTCTGTATAACGTCACTAATTCTCGGGAAATAGTGAAGAGATTATATCATTCTACGTGGCGGGAGACAGACTCGCAGCCCGGGCGACCGTGCGAGTGACTATCCAATGAATTTTTAAAATGTCCCGGTCTTAGTCTCTACAATAAAGTTTCTCATATCCGCAGAATGGCATTAAAAATGCGAGCCTTTGAATTTTTAGAAAGGCCATCATGGCTACTCGGTGACAGAGATATAAAAGACCTTTACTGTATCTGCCACTTAGTAAAATTAACAGTTTTACAGACAACAGGAATATTTTCTTGGTATTGTAAAAACAAGGGGCGGTATTGCCAGCAAATTTTCAACAGGTTCTGATGAAGAAATTAGTTACTGCTCTTCTCCTCCTCCTCTCCTTACCTGTATTAGCTTTTTTTAAGTTCATGATTATTAAACACACGAAATGATTATTGTGCAGCTGCAAGAAAATACGGTATAAATAAAAACCAATGTTCCGTGTTAGCTTGAAACAAAGATAGCTTAACAATGTGTAATGTACGAAAAATGTATTCAGTGGCCTGCAACAAGGATGTTTTAAAGAAGTCAAAGATGAGATAGTGTGGTACGCACGTGAAAACCGTAAGGGTGGAATAGCCATACCTCAGTGCAATTAACTTGTTGACCTTCAACATCCGCGTCTTCATTACACATCGCTAGCCGCTGAAGTCGACCGAAGCTGGCAAGCAGGATGTGCTTCCTGCGGCAGTCTGTTGTACCCGACGCTTAGTAAAAGTAACAATTTTATAGACGGCAGGAATATTTTGTTGGTGGATCGTCGTATTGTAGAGACATGTAACAGGATTTGCCTGAAAACTTTGAACGGGCTCTCTTCGATATCATGATGCCAATATTAATTAAATGATTATTAAACTCTCAGAAATAAAGAATAATTGTGCAGCTGCAAAAAAATACGGCATAACTAAGGCCAATGTTCGGCATTGGCATGAAGACAAAGATATGTAGGATGCTAGATAGTTTATGATGTCACCTATTCAGTACATTAGAAATTTTAAACATTTAGGAATCTATCATTAATTCTATATGATACATGTTTTTCCCTTCTTTGAGGGCATCATAACGTAAATATTACTGTGTAGTTGCACTGTCAAACTGTGATCGTTAACCAACGGCAGTAGTTATTGTTATGAACATCGGTGCCAGACACTTTGTACCCTTTCTCCCCAAACTGCTTCCATGTAAATATATATATAAAAACTTAATTTCCTAAAATTTTCTAGTAGAGTAGCGTAAATGATTCTTCGGACCACCACTGCTGGACACTGCTAAAATTCCTTGTGGTTTTACGCATTGGTGCCGACTACTGTGCCTATAAATAAGTTAATATAACCCCTTTAAACTCCATATATTAATAAACATTGTTTTCTCAATGAACACTGTTTCTTAATTAAATTTTAGTAACAGTTACCAACATTTCTGATAATATAACGTCACTGCTTCATATGGACCACTGCTGCTGGACACTGTCAAATAGCCTGTGGTCTTACCTATTACTGCAAGTCACTTATCTTTCCCTTAAACTGCCACATGTTAATATGTTAAGTCAACTTTTGTAGGACATACCCTAACATTTTGATGCTGTTATCCTTCTCAACTGATAATTTACAGCCAGCGGCTGATATATTATCTATATCATCATTGAACATCGTTTTTCTCTTGACTTTCTCACTGTAATATGTCAATTTTATATCTTAGTATTTGCAATTTAATTACAAATATGGTACCTGATTTATGCCTTGAGGTAGTACTATGATTGATGATGCTCTCAAAGAAGGGCAAAACATGTCTCATATAGAATTAATGACAAATTCCTAAATGTTTAAAATTTCTAATGTATTGAATAGGTGACATAATAAGCTATTTAGCATCCTACATATAGTACCTTCAATATGGATATGATATTTATCACTTGCATAGTCGAAGAATGCATGATGTACAGGAAAGGCATTCATATGATTTCACAAAGCACTTTTTAAGCCTGATTTTTCTAAGGAAAAAAGTGGGGATCGTCTTGGATTCGAAAAAATACGGCAGGTCATCTATGCAAGAAGATGGTCAGTAAAGCATGTGCTTGATGATTAGGTTACAAGATATTAGAATCATTCTGTATTGACGGTTATCACTTTACAAAGTAAAATTAAATGTATCCTAATTCAGTACAAACATAATTTCATCATTAGATGGACCAATAAAATTCAAACATGTTTAGACTTGTTTGAGCCATCTTCAGTGAAATAGGGGGGGGGGGGGGTGTTAATCTACATAATACAAGCTAAAAATGTGCTAAAAGCATAAAGAATGAACAAAAGAAAAAACAAGAGAGCCATGACCGAAATAAAAATAACAATATTTACATCACTAGATGGAGCAATACATAACTTGCTGAGACAAATTAATTGAATCCAAAACGTGTGCTTAAACTAAGAAAAGGAAAGAAAATAATTGATACAGACGGAAACGAAACAATAAGTGAGGTAAAAGATTTCATTTTTTTCAACAATTCAAAAACAAGACAAAATCACTGTGTTGAAAATACAGTCTGACAGTCTGTCTTTATAAAGACACCATCACCACGAATGGCTAGGAGGGGAGCGAAAAAGCTTGAGAAACCAAGTTTGGGAGGAGACAACGTGCCATGTGAAATGTGTGTGATGTGATGGAAAAACGCTGATGGATTTAAAATTTTAGTATAGCAGCATTCTCAATTAGCGATCCCATTCTCCGAGATTCTTTCCAATGTTGGTTATTTGTATTTGCCTTATTTTAAATGATCAGGAGGGCAGCGACAAAATTGAGAAGTTGTGTTAGAGAAGTAACAGGGGCATGGTAAACTGTATGTGACCA
The DNA here is from genome assembly GCF_040414725.1 of Anabrus simplex. Lineage (NCBI taxonomy): Eukaryota > Metazoa > Arthropoda > Insecta > Orthoptera > Tettigoniidae > Anabrus > Anabrus simplex. The sequence continues at coordinate 59,467,168 of NC_090276.1, forward strand.
TAGTGGAAACCGTCAATGAAGTTCCAATCTGTAATGGAAAAAACGAAGTTGTATGAGGAACTTGGGCTGATGAGTCAAAAATGCGAAATGGGTGTGAAGAAATCTTTTCTTTGACTTACAGTACTTAAAAGATGGTTGTCCTCTCGAACCAGCCTGGCATTCTCAAAGTTAACAGTCCTGTTCCTACGATTTAGTCTATTGTTGGCTCAGCTATGTTCATGAGTATGGGTGGAGTGTGGGGGAGGGGAGGTGCAGGGCTGGTGGCGAAAGAGTGGGGAGTGGTGGTGAGTTGGAGAGATGAAGGTGGCGTTTGTTTTTATTATAGAAGTTCCGATTAATATATGGAATGAATGTTTCAAGTAGAATGGTTTTTTTTCCTTCGTTGATTTCATTTAAATTGTGAGAGGGGTTCATCAACCGATCTAGATCGATGTGGATGCTCTCGAAGAACTTGGGTAAGGTGCCTTTTTGCTCATAATGCAAGATCTTAAGATCTTTGTCTAATTGATGTGTATTCATGGCTGAATGCTTTATGATGTTCACTCATAGCTGAACTATTTTATTTGAGAGTGTTGCAATGTTCGGCGTATCGTATGACAAAATTGTGGTCTTATTGACCTACATAGCTGGAATGAGAGGATTGGCATTCTAATTAAACACCGGTGTTCAAATATCCATTGTTAATGTTATTATTGTTATTGTTGATAATGTGTGGATTGAAAATGATTTTGGAATTGGGTTTGGAGGTTCTAAACGCTATTTTGATGTGTTTTTCAAAAATATTAGATATTTGGTAAATGCTACTATTATTGAAAGTGAATGTGGAAAATTTTCTTTAGGAGTGGAATCTTTTTCTAGGGTAGTCTTGATTCTGCTCTTATATCTTGATTCTGCTGATGAAGGTTATACGAAACCGTTGTGTTCTGCAATATTGTAAATAATATTAATTTCTTTTTTTGTAATTCTTGCAGGAGAAAGGGACAATTAATGCTCTGAGTATCATTCTATTGTAAGCTGCTTTTTTATGTATGTATGTATGGGTGCGCAGAAGTTTGTTGGATGGTATTAATGATGTGGGTGGGTTTCCTGTATTTATTAAAGGATCAAGCATTGTTGCAGTTGCGCATAATGGGTAAGTCCAAGGAATTGAGGGCGTTATTGTTTTCTGACTCTATGGTGAATTTTGTATGTGGATCAGTGGAGTTTTCCTTTGTAAAGTGATGATTAGGTCTTACCCTCATTCACGCTTCATCATGTCGGCATTGATGTAACCTCACCACGCCACGTTCATTTTGCACCTATCCACTCCTGACTTCAACCTGTTAAGAGATCTTGTAGCCATCCAAATCTCATCATGGCCAGGGAGTAAGGTTTTGCTGTCTCTTTTCCCTCCTAAGACTTGAGTAAACTTTGTCTTCCACAACCGTAACCTAACTGTTGCAGCTGGGACTTTTAGATCTGTAGATGCCATTGTGCTAATTGCCATTCTTTTGCTTTGGTATAAAAATCAATAAAGCGTTTTCCACAAAAGCTAATTCTCTGCCTGCATGAACAATGATTAAAGGGGACCCTTCACCGATAACATGAATAATGGCAAGTTCTGGGTTAGATTGTCAGGAGGAGACCGGGTGCAATGAATGCATGTCTCGTCAGTGTACGTTAGAGATGGGAGTTACATATCATAACGTGATACTGTATCCTGTTCCATCATTGTAAGCTGTTCCAGAAATATTATGTTCCACCGGAGACCCTACTACAAAAGTAACTGCCTGAGGGAAACCAAAGGGAGGGTATGTGTTTATGATTGGCTAACGGATATTAGAAAGCATAGCAGCTTGTTTTAAGTGTGCACTACTGCGCAGGCGCGAGCGATTTTGTAACAGTTTAGAGGCAGTACTGATATTCCTACTATGTTACTTGCTGGCCGGTTACAGATATTCTTTAGTTATTCAAAGTGCTTTGTATTAGGCTTACAGGTGGTGATACATACAGAAGCGTAGTTCCTCGAAACTGTTACGTATGGTCTTCTCACTTTGTATCTTGTGTGTCACGCCATGTTGTGGTGGACAGAGAGCTAAAGACCCGATAGGATTGATGTTGACAAAAACTCAACTACAGAGAAACGGTTTCTTAGAAACGTGTTGTAAGAAGGTAGAAAATAATAATAATTTTAAAATTTAACTGGTTAACATAGTTCACATTAATGTGCATGGTACTAAAGTATCAGGTCCTGAAAATCTGTCGTAAGTGCCATCACGTGTATCTGTCCCTCCTGAAACTTCGTCATCGACTGCAACCTGCAAGGCAGTGCAGCAACAGCTGTTATTACACTGACTGACAGAGCAAATGCAGCACCAAGAAGGAGTGGTCAGAACTTTATGCCAATTGCAGGGTAGACTGACGTCACTCAGGTATGCTCATGATGTGAAATACGCCGCTGTGCTGCGCACGTAGCGAACGATAAATGGGACACGGCGTTGGCGAATGGCCCACTTCGTACCGTGATTTCTCAGCCGACAGTCATTGTAGAACGTGTTGTCGTGTACCACAGGACACGTGTATAGCTAAGAATGCCAGGCTGCCATCAACGGAGGCATTTCCAGCAGACAGACGACTTTACGAGGGATATGGTGATCGGGCTGAGAAGGGCAGGTTGGTCGCTTCGTCAAATCGCAGCCGATACCCATAGGGATGTGTCCACGGTGCAGCACCTGTGGCGAAGATGGTTGGCGCAGGGACATGTGGCACGTGCGAGGGGTCCAGGCGCAGCCCGAGTGACGTCAGCACGCGAGGATCGGCGCATCCGCCGCCAAACGGTGGCAGCCCCGCACGCCATGTCAACCGCCATTCTTCAGCATGTGCAAGACACCCTGGCTGTTCCAATATCGACCAGAACAATTTCCCGTCGATTGGTTGAAGGAGGCCTGCACTCCCGGCGTCCGCTCAGAAGACTACCATTGACTCCACAGCATGGACGTGCACGCCTGGCATGGTGCCGGGCTAGAGCGACTTGGATGAGGGAATGGCGGAACGTCGTGTTCTCCGATGAGTCACGCTTCTGTTCTGTCAGTGATAGTCACCGCAGACGAGTGTGGCGTCGGCGTGGAGAAAGGTCAAATCCGGCAGTAACTGTGGAGCGCCCTACCGCTAGACAACGCGGCATCATGGTTTGGGGCGCTATTGCGTATGATTCCACGTCACCTCTAGTGCGTATTCAAGGCACGTTAAATGCCCACCGCTACGTGCAGCATGTGCTGCGGCCGGTGGCACTCCCGTACCTTCAGCGGCTGCCCAATGCTCTGTTTCAGCAGGATAATGCCCGCCCACACACTGCTCGCGTCTCCCAACAGGCTCTACGAGGTGTACAGATGTTTCCGTGGCCAGCGTACTCTCCGGATCTCTCACCAATCGAACACGTGTGGGATTTCATTGGACGCCGTTTGCAAACTCTGCCCCAGCCTCGTACGGACGACCAACTGTGGTAAATGGTTGACAGAGAATGGAGAACCATCCCTCAGGACACCATCCGCACTCTTATTGACTCTGTACCTCGACGTGTTTCTGCGTGCATCGCCGCTCGCGGTGGTCCTACATCCTACTGAGTCGATGCCGTGCGCATTGTGTAACCTGCATATCGGTTTGAAATAAACATCAATTATTCGTCCGTGCCGTCTCTGTTTTTTCCCCAACTTTCATCCCTTTCGAACCACTCCTTCTTGGTGTTGCATTTGCTCTGTCAGTCAGTGTATTTTTACCGGTATAAAGGAAGAAGTTATATACAGAATAAAACGCTGGGCAGTTCACTTACACAGTTGTTTACTGCATTTTCCCAATCTTTTGTGCGAAGGCGAAGATTTTGGAGATTTTGTACTGGAATTGCAGAGCGAGCTTGTATTTGGGAAATGGTGGGTTCTAAAACCGTTGGCAGCTCTAAATGTGGTTTTTGGTGGTTTCCTATGTACATACCAAGCAAATACTGTGACCGTTCCTCAGTTGAGGGCGCGGTCGCTTCCGCCCTAGCCCTGGCCTGTCCTATCCCATCGTCACCATAAGATCTGTTCATGACAATGCAACGTAAAAAGACTAAAGAAAAAAAAGAAAACTTCTGGATTAAACTCTGCTTATGTCTTGGCTGATAGAATCTCATCTCTCATCCAGGCAGCAACTAACGTGTATGTGACACTCTGTCATCAACATATTTTATAATGTCGGGTCCGAGTGTCAGTTTAAATACAGATCCTTGGCCATTTTGGAATGCACAGAAATATCTAGCAATCGCGGCAATATATACAAATGAAGGTTTCGAAGTATTAGTTTTCGGAGTATATATGGATCACTGCAAACATTTTCTAGGAATAGTCAAGAATGTGAGTAACAAGCTGGCGAAAGGGAGATTGGGAGAGAAGAAAGCAAGATGAAGATATAGTATTGTTATTTATAAGTACTTACCAAGGTGTGATTAGCGGCTGCGAGAGGCAGAAGGTATAGTGGATGTTCCTCCCAAAAGTTGACCTGCAACTTGTATTATGTTAATTTTATATCCTAATACTCCAACCTAAAACTACACTCTAACGGATACACAGGAACGTATTAGAAAATAACGGTTTGTCCCATCCCTAGTGTACGCAGTCTGTATCGTCTGTATTGATAAATCTGACTTAAGTATTGTATTGCAGACTCTACAGTATTGGGGTTCTCTCTTAGCACTTTATTATGCGATTGGTGCATTTTTCCACTTACATCTTAATCCTTACGTTGTTCCCCTTCTGGTCGCATATCGGGCTCATCTGCAGTTTCTTAGCTGACAGTTCACGATGCTGTACTGTGCTGCCATCTATTGGTTCAGTGTGGAACTTCATAAAATCCAGATACTATTTGACATTCAGTCAAAAATTTATTATTTACATGGCAGTGTAGCCGTCAGCTGTATCCAGTCCGCTCACGCACGCGATGGGTCAAGCGATAGTAAACAAACGTGGTCGCCATGTGCTCTCTGTCACCTACAGTGTACTATTCGTTGTTGTATATGTCAGGTAATTGTAAAGACCTGCAGTATTTTTGCAATTCTACTCCATCCTTGTACCGTAATGAATATATTTAATAGCATTTGATGGCGCCCACACGTGAACTGGCGATGCTGAGCTTCTGTCCTGTAACCCAACACGTAGCTGATGCTAATGAATGGTGCAATTATAAATCAACAAATACCGATTTCAGGAAATTGCCGTTTCGTAGCGATTTCAGGCTACAAACCACTGCGAGGTATGAAGCCTGAGACTGAATCAGTTTTTTTAGTTGTCTTTTACTGATATAATGTTCAGTAAAATTGTTTACTAAACCAATGGGTATGCGATAAAGATAATAATGTAAAATAATATGTCTTAAATTGTACATATTGCTTCTATTTGCTGCAGTATCCCTTGCTGTAAACGTTAACGTAGGCTTAAATGAATAATTCAAAAGGAAATGCTATCTCCTAAAATCATGAAAGATGAATACATGTCGTATAAGATAGGAAAATCAAATTTAAAATACAAGTAGTAGAGGCAACACAGCATTAATTCAATAAAATTCATAATTATTCTAGGTCACGCCCTAAAATACTCCTCTCCTCTTAAAGCTTTGCACAAGTTCTTTAAGCTGGGGAATTTCTCCTTGCCAGTATAAAATTCATGAATTATTCTGCAGATTGAGCCTTGTGTAAACTCGTCAACTTCACTTTGCCTGTGTTCTGTTTCTTACCTGTTGGAGTAGAGAACAATAACCGGCCCTTATTAAGGAACTGTTTACCAACAAGCTGGCATGAATTCTCCTTGAGAAATGTATCTCGTGCGGTGAATGCGAGAGAGAGAGAGATGCACTGACTGGCCACACCCACTGGCTTTTGCACAGCACACTCTAGCAACATCAGTTCTGTCAATAGTTGTACTTTTTCAAAAATTAAGTTAATCAGTGACTTTCGTGTGTGATGGAAAATAATAGAATTCAGAACCCATGTAATTTTCGAGCATGTTGTATACACTATGTTGCCAGTTATTTGCAACCTATATATTTTGACTGAATCGCAATTCAGTGTAGAATGTATGAAAAAGACCTCCATATTTTATTTTTTATCCAAATGTTTGACTGCAAGAGGTGCTTTTTTTATTTTTTCCAGATGTTTAATTCTGAACATGAAGTTTTTCTTTGCAGGCTGATTTTACAATTGGTAGTTTCATTTTGTCATCTTGTTGTTCTTTTTTGGTAAAGGTTTTGTCGTTTTTCTGATTATAATATGCTGTTTCAGGAATTCGATGATTACAGGGATGCTGATGATGCAGTGTACGAGTTGAATGGACGGGAATTACTTGGTGAAAGGTGAGAATTGTAATTTTGTGTTGATTGGTCCTTAATGAATGAAAGTGTCTAGATATGCAGTAGAACCTTGGTAATCTGAGCCCTGGTAGTTTGAGGTTCTGGGTAATTTGTTCCGGTCGTTGGAAGATAAAATGTACTGAGTACATTAAAAACCCGTTGACATGTTCTAGCTCACTTACAATGTTTATAAAGAACCTTGCCCCCACAGGCTCCTACAGTCTGACGGGTATGTTTAGGCTGAATTTTGTGAGTCTTTGTTCATCCTTTTATTTATTTCAGGTCGTGTATTCTTCAGATTTGTGGTTTTATGTCAGTAAAATAACCCCCACCCAATATCACCTGTTACTAATAATAAATCGGTGGCTGGCTGACGGTTATTTCAAGCCGTAGTGCACGCATCTGTACATTACAGTTACACTTGATTGATGTTTCAGTCATATTGAAGACGGTGCTGACAAAGAAGTTTTTGAAGAGAATAGTGCCAGTAGTGATCCACACTGAGGATTTGGCATTGCTAGGTGCAGCATTGCATTGTATAGAGCGTTCCAACCTTAAATTGCAGTACAGCAGTAATGGGATAATTCCGTCTCTTTCCTTCTCCCATGTTTTGCGGGTAGCGCTGTCCTACTCTAACGCAGCGGGTTTGCCAAATATCCGTGAATCAGAATGTTATCGGTTAAAATGGGTGAATATCGTGTTATGTACAGAATTTCAAGGCGCATTTGATGCTGTTAACAAAAAAAAATGTAAAAAAAATAATTTAGTGTGAAAATGGTAATATAGTGGAAAGTTTCACCAAATGTAAAATCTTCATTGCATAGAACTTATCATGCCATAACTCCTCTTTTATATTCATTGTGTTCCTAATTTTTTCACTGCTGGTAAAGAAACATTTCAGCTCGATGTAGATAAGTTTATTTTTAAATTTAAATGATAACAAAATGCAGTATATGCGTTTATTTTCAGTCATGTTCAGGGAATTTTATGTGTAGGCACGAAAAAGTCATTCGCTGGCCAGCGTCTTTCCTACTGAATTTGCATGGGGGGGGGTCAAAGCGAGGCAAATGGTCTTCAGATCTGGAAGTTATTTTTAAAACAATCCAGAAGTTCCTATCTTGCTTAGTTATTAATTTGTGATAGGAAGAATATCTCCTTGAATTTTGGTTTCGCGCGTGATTCGGCTGGCTGGCTGGCTGAAGTACCGGTAGTGATCTTCCAAACATGCGCTTTTAAAATTTGCAGAGAGTCGCATGCAGTGCAGTGCTCATTTCGTCAGTAGTATGTATAATAGTGATTAAATACATATCAGTGACATATGTACAATTCTTGAGGGAAAGTGTATTTCGTTTGTGTGGTTCGTGAGTTCGTGCTCGTGCGTGGGGATCTAATTTCGAAGAAAATGTGCAGAAGGATAATGGCGTGGTTAAAGCAAAGCAAACGCTCTTCGAATATGGAAGTTATTTTTAAATCATACCTCAAGTCCCTATCTCGTTATCTCTTAATTTATGACAGGGAGAACGTCTCGTTTGTTTACGTTTCACGAGTGACTCGGCTGGCTGAGCTTTTAAATATACTGGCAACCGTGTGCAGTGGTGTTCATTTAATCAGTATTATAAGATTGATTAAATAAAGATCAGTGATATATATATAATAATGGCGTGTGGCCTCCGAAGAGGCCGAGTGCAGGTCTTTCCAGTGTTGACACCGCATAGGCGACCTGCGCGTCTATAAGAATGGGGCCCCTACCTGTGATTAATTCTAATGCTGAAGACGGCACACGCACACACCCAGCCCCCGAGCCATTGGAATTAACCAATGAAGGTTAAAATCCCCGACCCGGCCAGGAATCGAACCCAGGGCCCTCTGGACCAAAGGCCAGCATGCTAACCATTTAGCCATGGAGCCGGACAAGATCAGTGATAAATGTATAGTTCTTGAGGACAAGTGGATTGTGTTTGTGTAGTCTGTGTAGTTGTCAGTTCGTTCTCGTATGTATAGTAAACTCAGGGGAAAAGAACACAATATTATAATGAGTGTCCTGGATTGTGTTTTAAAGACTATGAATATGAGCAGCGCAATCAGTGAAACACCTAAAGCTACAGGTTGTTCCGAAAGAACAATCTATGCTATAAGGAAGGAACACACACACACATAGTCCTTTGCGAATTCACCAAAAACAAGAGGACGACAGAAAAATTAAATATGATGAAATTGTTAGAAGTGGATGCGTCGGGTGGTTCACTCTCTTTTATTTGCTAACATACCACCGACATTGAACGTGATTTTGAGTCGCGTAAATGGAGAAGATTCTTTGCCACGATTTTCCAAAACTACGTTGTATCGCTTCTTACATGATATAGACTTCCGTTATTTAAGACAGGGTAATGAAGCAGCTTTTACCGAAACCGATGAAATTATTAATTGGAGGCACAGATATCTCAGGGAGATTAAACGTTTGAGGGCACAAAATAAAGCTATAATTTACACAGATGAATCGTGGGTAAATATTGGGCAGACAGTGACAAGAGAATGGAAGGATACGACAGTGAAAAGTGCACGGCAGGCCGCTTTTGAAGGGGTGAGTTCGGGACTTAGGCCACCGAAAAGCCGAGGACCGTGATTTGCCTTACTCCACGCGGGTAATGAACATGGTTTTGTTCCAAATGCTGAACAAAATTGTTATGGCATAAAAACATGACAATTGGGCAAATTACGTGAACGAAGTAAAGAAAAATGAAATAGTTTTGTGGAAAGCAGACGAATGACAGGACGATGTCGACGATGAAAAGTTTTTAATAAGACTTTCTTCATCGTCCAGATCATCCTCAAGTTCATCTCCCGAACCCGTTTCATCCAAAGCGGGAACATCAGGCCTTGCAGAAATGTTAGAAGGTGTACGTCCAATGTCTGAGAGCAACGCCAGTGACTAAGGTATGTTGTATTTATTTTACCATCCTACAAATATTAATTTATGAATGAATGAACTTAAAATTACAAACTTACAAACAAAAACTGTGGAACTGTGACGCCCTGTTAAAGTCACACTCGAGCGTGATCTTCACGATTCGATTTCGCAACAGCGCGCTCCATCTACGCTGTATTGCAATTTAAGGTTGGAACGCTCTATAGTATGGACTGAGTGCGAAAGCTAAGCCAACTGTATGCTTCTTACAAGATTTTATATAGTTGTCATGTCAGAAGTACAACAATCACATACATATAAAGACAAATTTTACAACAGGTATGTGGTCGTATTTGTAGACTTCAGAAAAAGTTACTAATTGTTTGACCGATAGTCATTATTGAACGTTCTGGAAGAGTTTGGGGTGGGTGCTACATCCGGGAACTTGATTAACCCTCTTAAGTGCCAAGCCGTTCTCTGAAATTCTGGCTTAGAATGCCAAGCTATTTTTAGTGGTTCTGCAGACTTTCAGAAAAATATTCATTAAAAATGTATTTTGAAAAATATATGCATTATTCTTACAGTATTATATAAAATATACTTCTGACTTTACCAAGAAATGCTTATAAATTAGAAAAACATCTGCAATTTATTTTTGAATGGGCAAAAATTCAATAATTGTTAATTTTTATTTTTATTTTCAAATTTAATTCTAATTTTGGAAATACAGTTTGTGACATTGCCTAAATCCAAGAACATAGGTAAAATACACAATTCCAAACAAAACAATGTCATTAAAAGTTTGATTAATTAAACTACAATCACCCCAAAAAGTTTTTTTAAAAATCTGCAGTCACCATTTTCCTCACTAATATTTTTATTCCATTGTCAATCATACCTGGCATTGAACAATAATTTAATGCAAACCCTTCTGGAGTATACAATAATTATTTGTGAGAACTGTAACAATGATCATATTTCAACAGTATACACCCTTCAAATTTAAAATCAGAAATGCTTTCATTTCCAATACAGAAGTAGCCTGCCAAACTTTAACCCTTGGTTGTGGTGAAAAGGCATATGTTTACATGAATTGTCGGGCATACCTATTTGTTTCATTTACCATCAAATTTAGCAATGAAGCAGTGAAGAACAACTGAAAATAATTTATTAGAGGGGCATTACGTGGAGGCACATGTTTAGGCCCGGCGAGTTCCATGTAAATGACGGGAGTGGTAGGTCTATCGCACTGGTTCGGAAAAATTTCTCAGAAACAAGCATTAACATTCACGTTGCATTCATTATTATTGTCATTATCACTCGCATCTTCCATAGCTCCGTCATTATTAGTCACTTTCTGAATCACTCAGAACTGGCAGTGAATGTTTAGTCGGTTCCACACACTGTAATTCAGTACTAACCTGAACACCCAATGTGCTGGGGCCAGAATAGCACTTCCTTTTCGGTACTGGTACATGTACTGGTGATATCGGCGGTGGTCCTGGTATCACGTCATTATCAAAATCACGTTCCAATTCTAATTCATCCGTTATTATATAATTTTCCTCTGAATAGGCTTATCGTCATCCACGCCGGTAACCACACTATCTATACTACAGCTTGCCATATTGTCAACAACTCACAGCTTGTGAACATCACAGATTATTAACTCCCTCCGTTCGCGTCAAGGATCTCCAAGGCCAAAAGTATGCCATTCGTGAAAGCTTGAAACCTCAGCTTTCTGACGGAAATAAACACCCGGAGGCATCTGTTAGCAGAAGCCGCTAAACACCAGGAAATCATCGCTCCGATTCAGTCGGCTCTGGCACTTTTCGCCCGAGGAGCAAAAGCTGATCTGATAGGTGCGTGGTACTCAGGTGGTTAAGCTCTCTCTCCAACACAATATCAAAGATAAAATTCAAGAAGGAAATGAAAATCAGTTTCGATTGGGCCCCAAAGACAAAGGAGTGTAAGTTGTCTGGTTTTCGCCGATGACAGCCGGATTTGCCAACATCAGTTCAGCAATCGGGAAGATAAACCTTCTTAAAGAAACAGCAGAGACAGTATTACTACAATTCTCCTATGAGAAGACTAAATACAGGACGAATATCAGTGATGCTCCGGAATGGATGTTAACAGACCCTGGAGAGATTTGAAGAGGCAAGAAGTTTAAGTACCTTGCTGAAGTAATCCAAGAAAGCGGTCAAGGGCAAGAAGAGACCAGTATCCACATCCGGAAATTTGAGCAAGCGTTCCAATTGACTAAGACTATCTATAATAAGATGATGCTAGTTTCGGAGTCAAATTAGGACATCAGAGCACCGTTGTTAGACAGGAAGGCTTATATGTTTCAGACACACTGTGCGTGAATTGACCGGTCAATCTACTGCTTAAAAGAGAACACAGGCTAGGACAGAAGATATTAGGCAACAGATGGGTTAACTGGTAGATTTGGCTGAAATCCAATAAAGTATACAGCAAGATGGAACCGATAACAACACCACCACCAATTAGAAAGCAAAGATTGTTTCTTTGGCACATCTTCCATATGAATAATGACTGGCTCACAAAGAAAATGTGGAATATTTTAAACCAAAGGCATCTAAGTTGCGATGCTTCCAAGAGTGTGAGAAAGATTTGAGTGAGCATTACTGAGGATAAAATCATTGACAGGGTTACAATGATAGTGAAAAACTATCCGGGTTTTTATAGTGGAGACGGAACCCAGAAGGCAAGAGAGGCCCTTTACCAGAGGAGTGCAACAAAGCGCTGATCGAAGGGTTCAGGAGATACTGGTCGGGTGTCAAAGACGACAGAGAACACGAAACAGACACTGAAAATGAGATTGGTTATCACGCCGTCCATAGAGGCTCAATTAAAAAAAAAAAATTAACAGCAGTAAAGAAAGTGCAAGGTGGCGGTTGTGGTCAGTAACTAACAAGCGCAGAGCTTGGAGGAGATGGTGCTGCATTGGTGTGTTGACTCTTTAATGATATAAGGCCTGATTTCAAAGGTGTTCCAACAGGTGGAATCGAATAAGGACGGCAAACATGGGGGTTGAACAATCTTATATAGTAGTTGACTAGCAGTTTGACTTTCAGAGAATCTGATGTTCCATTTATAAGATCTTCCCATAGTACTTGTTGTTGGATAATGTCTGCATTGAAAATGACATGGTTTTTGCACTGACCCACATTCACACAATGTTGATTCTACTTGGAAACATTTCAGTAGTTTCAACTTACATCTTGTAACACCTGAGCACAGTCTGTTGAGTGTTTTCTGTGTCGGTCATCCTTCTTTATGACCAGGAAGAAGTTCCTAACATGGTGTCATCCATTCTCCAGCACTCTTTGAGTCTCCCTCACCATTTAGAAAGTCAGGCTTGGTGTGCTACCCCTACAAGAGTCTGTTGTTGTGGGGAAACTTTGTTGAAGCTAAACAAGGACATGCTCGCTGGTGGCTGTACAGATGAGCTTCAGGCATTACAGCTTTTTTCTTCTTGCTCTTTGCCGCTATCTCTACTGATTTCAGGAGGTGAAATTCCAGAGAGGCAGTGCAATTTACCTGAAGGCTGCCTGTGGTGATGCGACAAGTCCCATTCAGTGCAGCGTCCACCTGACTTGTGTGACTAGATCTATACCACAACGGACATGCATACTCAGCAGCATTATATCACCGCGTGTGTGAAGATGTCTTCAGTGTATTTGGCTGTAGTCCCCATGTCGTGCCTGTTGGTTACCGCACCACATTGTTCCTAGTTGACAGTTTTCGCATGATGTTGAAGTGCTTAAGTACTTGGGGTGTCACAGTGTGCCAGAGCGACTCCTCCACAAGTGATCTACCAGCCTGTCTGTTCACAAGTTGGAAAAACACAGACTTAGGTGGTGATAGGATTGAGTTTCAACTGATATTTCCTATAGTAGGTTGTGAGGTTTTTCAGGGAGTCGGACTGCTTTTTTGCAGCCATCTCAAACTGCCCAGCTTGTGCACTAATGGCATGGAGTGTAGACAAAGCTTTCTGTTCCTTCGCATAGAGGCTGGTCATCGGTATAGATGTTGGTGTAAGTACACTTCCTCGGTGTAGCCCATTCTTCAGGGATCTCCACCTGCTTCTTTTCCTGTGAACTGCAACAAAAATATCTTTTATCCTGAAGAAGACAAGGTGGTAGTCTTCGGTAATGTGAAACTTTTGCAGTAGTTGTTTGCGATTGAGTGTTGTCATAAGCTGCTGACAAATTGAATACTTCCTCTGTGATTTGCCTTTTCTTGAAACTGTCATAATTGTGCTGCAATAGTCTCGGTATCTGTGATGTACAGCTATTCCCTGCACTGAATCCAGCTTGCTGGGGCATAAAATGGGTCTATACCTTTTGGGATTGACCTGATCTTTTCCTGGTTTGTGAACAGCAATGGTCCTAGCTTATATCCTGATTTTCAGGAATTTACAGGACTGAATACATCTTAATCTGTTCAACTCTTGGATCATGTAAACCAGCTGCTTTGCTATTCTTAAATTTCCCCAGACGTGATTGTAGTTCCAATTCCATACCTGCCAACCCTTCAGATTTACCTGGAAACTTTCCGTTTTTTAACTTATTTTCCTATTTTAAAAAAAATTCTTCCTATTTTTCACCATTATAACCTTCATTACGGTCAATACACTTTCCCTAGGACATAGGAAGTGTTCAGGGATGCTTATAAAATTAACACGTTGACTGCCAGGACACATAGCAAGAAATGTCCCGGTAGCCAAAGCATGTTTTCTACTATACATGTAGTAAATAAGCAGTAAAGCAAAATTCGAAGTGATATTTCACTTAAATGTTCAATGTACGTATGAAATACAATAAAAATTCTCAGCACCCCGAGGTACCGCCGTGGCCCCACAGAAAAGTTCACTGCATGGTTTTGCCTAGACGGCCAGAGCGGTACAGTCTAACGGTACCAGATGCTTGCATCGCTTGATAGTACACATTGTAGATAACAAAGCGTGCCACGATTTGTTTTCTAGCGCTTAGGACTACAATCGCAAGGCACTCATTCTTTTACAATACGATGTGTGTGAAATACTTGCGAGATATTTCTAAGTTATTTTACCAATGAACGGAGAGGTTAGTTATAAAAATGAAACCGTTTTCTTCTCGAACTCGGAAGATAATGACGCTAGCCCTTCAGTATGAGATCTCTGGTAAGTAGTGTCCATGTCAAACTGATCTACTTGGTTTTTCAACACAAAAACTCTTCCAAATTAAATTTGAAATATATTTATTTCCTGTTTTCTCCTCGCCAAATGTTCAACGGTAATGTAAGATTTTGCTATGTTGTCAATGAATGTTGTCAATTTAGAAAATACAAATACGCTCATTTTTACGCTATATTTATTGCGATAACCGTAGAAATCAGCTCAGATATGGGTGCAACAATTTGAAAGGAATCAGTGTGGCCTATTCATTAGGTAAGCATAAGCTTGGGGTGAAAATGAGAAATCACAGAAATCCATAACCAGGTTTCCCGACAGTAGTATTCACGCCCACGATCTCCAAAATCTTGAGCTTGCGAGTTAGCTAACCCGGCTAAACTGATTGGACAAATACTCAAATATTGCCAATAAAAGGAGGTTGGATTAATAAAAAAATAAAAGCTATATTTTGGAAACCAAGCACGCCAGGATTTGCTCCGAGGCAATAGCGGTACGCTAGCATAGCGAATTCAACGGCTCAGCGGTCCGCCGGCCCGGCAGGGAAAGTCAAATAGCAACACCTGCCAGCGGTACTTTGTACCGCCGTGGCCTCGTGAGACACTCACTGAGCGGTACATTGTACCGCTCTGGGAGCCAACGTGTTAAATTTCCGTTCATTTTACAGTCCAATAAAGGAAACTATTATGCATCTTGTTGCATGTGCCGGTGTGATATACCTTGGAACCTCGATATCTTGAATCACCTCGGGTGACTCATTTTATTTCTAGTTACCGAAATTTCGAGATACAGAGGATACCGTTTTTGAGCATGTATAGCACACAGTTGAATCGTATGTATGTATGGGCTTTTACTAAATGCATTATTTTTAACAGTATTTAAAAATATACAACGAAACTCTATTTTATGTCATTCCTTCAATTCATCATCATCATCAGTTTGCCCTTCCAGCGAGCCGGGTAGGGTGTTTGAAAACGAGCGTCTTCCAAAGTTGCCTATTCAAAATCATTTCGTTGTCCAAGACAGATTCCCAAGTCCATCCTCTTCTCTCCACGTCTTCCCTCAGTTGGTCCATCCATCTTCTTCTTGGTCTTCCAGCTGGTCTTCTACATGTTATTCTCTTTTCCAAATAAGCACATGGTAACCTTGTGCTATTCATTCATTTAACATGCCCAAACCATTTGAGTCTAGATGCCCTAAGTCTTTCCTCCATCGATTCATTTAGACCTAGGTTAGATCGGATCTCATCATTTTTCACATGATCACGTCTGGTCTTTTGGAGGGCAGTTCTAAGAAATTTCATTTCACAGGCTTGAATCCTACTATAATCCTTTGATGTTAGTGTGCAGGTTTCCAGAGAATATGTAAGGATAGGAATGAAATATGACTTGTACAGGGTCATTTTTGTTCTTTGTGGGACTTTCTGATCCCATAGTAGGTGTCTAACGATGCTGTGAAAGTTCGAGCCTTTGGTTACTCTGTTATTTCTCTCTCAGCTCTGTTATTACTAGCGATTACGCTTCCTAAATAACTGAATTGGTGTACTACTTCAACTTGGTGGTCCTGTATTTTTATGTTGCATTCTGTATAATGTCTGCTGATTTTTAATGCTACTGTTTTTGATGGGTTCATTTTCATTCCATAGTCATCAAACTTCTTACACCATGCATTCAGATTATTTTCATCCCATATTGCCACATCATCTGCAAACACCAGAGCCTGAAGATCTTTATTACCTTTTCCTTTTAGTTCCTTTAAAATGGTATCCATAACTGCTATGAATAGAAGTGGTGACAAGGCACTTCCCTGTTGTACTCCTTTGGTTGTATTGAACCATTCAGAGTGACCATCTTCCTAATAAGGTACTCCGGTACACCAAGTTTTCTAAAACTTTTCCAAATAGTTGATCTAGGCATACGCCTTTTCAAGGTCCATAAACACAATAATTAGGTCTTTTCCTCTTTCCCAGTGTTTCTCTGCCATCATCCTCAAAGCAAATATCAGATCTGTTGTGCTTCTTCCAGTCCTAAAACCATGTTGTTCCTCTTCTAAGATAGGCTCTAGTATATCCCTTACTCTGGCTTCAATGATCTTCTCTATAATTTTAAGGCCGTGTGATAGGAGGGTAATGCCTCTGTAATTTTCACTTTTCCTTCTACTCCCTTTCTTAAAGATAGGAACTATCACCCCTTTTGTCCAATCTTCAGGTATTTCATTATCCTTCCATATTGTTCTGAGAACTCTATACAGCCACTGTATTCCTGGTGGACCAGCAGCTTTAATCATGTCAGCTGTAATTTCATCAGCTCCTGCTGACTTACCACTTCTCATCCTGTGGAGAGCTTGCTCTACTTCTGTCCATGTAATTGGGATATCTTCCTCTATTGTTTTCTGTCCTACATCCTCAACAGAGATCTCTTTAGGGCCATTTAGGAGCTTGTCAAAATACTGCCCCATTGTATCCGTGATATCTTCCATATTGCGAACTATATTCCCATCTGCTGTCTCCAGGGCTGTAATTGCTTCTTTATCTGATCTTTTACTTTTAACTATTCCATATATCATTTTCATATTCCCTTTACTGTCTTCTTCCAGTTTAGTTGTAAATTCTTTCCAACTTTTCTCTTTTTCTTCCCGTACAATTCTTTTAACTTCCAACTTTCTCTATCTATATTCCTTTGCTATCTCTTCCAATTTATTGTTGTGTATTTGGTCACTGTTGATTCTTCTGTCAGACTTAGCCACATCAAGAAGTTTTTTGGCTTTATTCCTTTTCATTATGGCTTCTTTCACTTTATAATTCCACCAAGATGTTCTTTTCTCTCTCACTCTTCTGCTTGTTCTTCCACATATTTTATCTGCACTACAAACCAGACTTTCCTTAAAATCATTCCATTCTTCATTACCTTTCTTTGTGCCTGTTATTGGTATTTTAGCTCTGATTTCCTCTTGAAGCTGCTGTTTGACTTCCACATCTTTCAATTTCCAGTCTTTAATTCGTGGTTTTTCCTTCTTGTCTACTTTAATAATAAGTTTGGTGACTTTTAGGTCTGCAATGAGGAGTCTATGGTTACTATCAAGGATCTCACTAGGTATCACTTTTACATCATGCACCTTTTCTCCACTTGACCTATCTGTGATGATAAGGTCTATCACTGATACAGTACATAGAGTAGTGAAACAAGAAACATAGCTCCATTAACACCTTCGGAAAAAATCCTTTAGTATCTTCTGTTTGTTGCGGTTAACCTTTCCTCCCTTCACGTTGAAACTTCTCGTCAATACAGCGCAACCGATTTTCGTAAATGGAGCTTGTCATCCGCGACATCTGGGCTAGCTTTCGTACGTGACCACGTGACACCCGAGAAATGGCGAGGATTTGCTGATTTTCCGATCACTAGGAATTTCAGTATTTCTTTTCCCGTCATATTAGTTCCCAGCTTCACTGTAACTTTTTTTTTTTTTTTTTTTTACATGTTAACTCTTCCTCACAAACCACAAATGCTGTATCGCACACAAAATTCAAGTTACGGAGTATTTTTTGCTTCAAGAGAGGAAATGATTAAGAGAAAATAATTTAATATTGTTCCGTATTGAAGTGAGTTCACTAATAAGATAAAAGAAAGTATAAAATGGTTCAAGCTTTCAATACGATTAAAATAGGAAACGTAAGTTTACATTCCTATTTAATTAAAATTGATACTGGTTTCAGCCGGTATTTTTTGTCATTATCAGCCAATCACAAATAAGTGTAACAGAGAATGCACAGGTACATCAATTGCGAGGTATAACGAATTCTGTAGGTTGCTGTTAGTGAAGCACTAAAATCCTTAGGGAATACTGTGCATTGAAATATAGTCAATC
The DNA here is from genome assembly GCF_040414725.1 of Anabrus simplex. Classification (NCBI taxonomy): domain Eukaryota; kingdom Metazoa; phylum Arthropoda; class Insecta; order Orthoptera; family Tettigoniidae; genus Anabrus; species Anabrus simplex. The sequence goes on from NC_090276.1 coordinate 59,485,491, forward strand.
ACAAATAAGACGCACAGCTAAAAATATGAAGTTTAGATGATACTGTCAGATGCAGTTTTTGAAGCGCTATAACACAGTGTTATGAAAAAATCAAATACGTACTTCTGTGGCTTGGTTCTAAAAGGGCCAATGTAATTTTTTATCAAAATTGAGATATTAACTGATGCAAATGCGTTTTATCCTGGCTTTTAACATGTTAAAAGGGCCAGTGTCTCTGTTAAGTACTAAAAGAACAGTTAACGTTTAATTAAATTAGTCCTTGCCAATAATGTTAGATTACCAATAAATATTAGAGACCTGGCAATTTTTAAAGAATACGATAGACAATATTAGCATTATAAGGTGACTTCCACAAAGAAAGTATAAATTTATTTAAAGTTAGTTGTTGAAAAAAATAATTGGGAAACTGTAAGCAAAACTTCAAATGCTCATAGCTCAAAAACAGGTTTTTGACATGGCCACGTTTAGAACCACGCCACAAATTTATCAGTTGCAGTTTATAAGGCACTGTATAATATTAAGGATCAGCACTGTGTGTCACTCATGAAGAAGTTATGGTTCAAGGACGTTAGTAAGACATACGCATTGGAGAGCACTGTATGGGAAGAAGTCCAGAATCAAATACGTGTCCGAATGTAGTACGGAGCAAATTCTTAAAAGAGTTCAGCTGCAGTCCATGAGGCACTGTATCAACAAGCAGTTTTAATTTTAGGAAATTTACAGTGCCTCATGGACTGCAGGTGAACCCTTCAAGAATTTAGTCCGTGCTATATTTAGATACGTATTTGATTCTGGACCTCTTCACACACAGTGCTCTCTAACACATTTAACTTAGAAAGTTTTAGAAGCACAGCGCCGATATACTCTTCAGGAATTTGCTCCGTAGTACATGTGCTTATTTTTGATCGGCGACTTCTTCATAATTTTTTGATCTCTTGGCGGGCAGTACCAGTCCCTAAAATTATACAGTGTCTCATAAACTGCAATTGAACTCTTCAAGAATTTACTCCGTACTACATTTGGATACGTATTTGATTCTGGATTTCTTCCCATAGAGTGCTCTCTATTGCTTATGTCTTACTAACGTTCTTAAACCATGACTTCTTCATGATTGACACGCAGTGCTGATCCTTAAAATTATACATTGCGTTATAAACTGCAACTGATAAATACATATTTGATTTTAGACTTTTTTCATAACATTACGTTATAGTGCTTCATAAACTGGATTGACAGTTTCGTACATTTATGACTGTTTTATCCCTAAAATAATGTGAGTTTTTCTGTTTTACATTTGTATAGTGCTTGCACGCAGCACAATCAGAAAGACTTTTACTAACAACAGTTCTATTACATGTAATAAATCTCATTGTAGACCGTATTGGACATCAGATATGAACATTAAAACAAGAATAATAGTTAACACCACCTTTCCAATACTTTCTTTCCTATATTTAGGAAATAAACATTACAACAGGCGTTGTAAGATGGGACATGTTTCGCTTAACAGTAGTAAGCATCATCAGCCGAAAATAAATCTTAGCCTAAAGTTAGGTCAGGGCCCTGAACCTAGTGTCCTTAACATATATGGCACCCTAAGAATCAACATTTATATTTACAAAATGAAAATATGCTTAAAACTAGTGTGAAAAAAACATAGAATGTTACAACATGGCTAAGAGAAAAAACACAATCGAGTTGAGACAGGATAAGAACAGAAAGTAGGCTATAATACAGAGCTGGTAGTGAAATAATTAAAATCATTAGGATATCATTGTTACCAGTCAGTCAATCAGAATGTTCAAACATAAAAACAAGTGTGAAAATATATAAGAGTTTTCATCATGGCTGATGATGCTTACTACTGTTAAGCGAAACATGTCCCATCTTACAACGCATGTTGTAATGTTTATTTCCTAAATATAGGAAAGATAGTATTGGAAAGGTGGTGTTAACTATTATTCTTGTCTTAATGTTCAACAACAGTTCTGTTGGTGTGATTTCAGTCAACAATTCTAAATAGGCCATCAGTTTGTCCAGCTGCATTGTTGCCTCACCATGAGTCATTGTTTCTTCTGATGGAGCACTGGTTTCATTTTCGAATTCACCATCAGTGAATTAATAGTGCATTGCTTTCAGAAGAGTGTGGGTTTGAATCCCACCTCGGTCGTTCTGGGAATGGTTTTCCACGGTTTCCCATTCTCAATTCCAGGCGAACGCCTCAACGGTACCTTTGATAGACCGTGGCCGAATTACTTACAATTCCTGTCCTTAACAATCCTTGGCGGAAAAGATATTCAAGAAGAGTCGACGCCGTAGAAGAAGTATTGTGCAAATAAAAATAAATTTTTAATATTTTCGATCCGGATTAATGAGGGCCGCATAAATGAGGTTCGTGTGTGTTTGTGGTTGCCTGATGATGGCCAAAAATACTGATCAAAACCAGTACCAATTTTAATTAAATAGAAATGTAAACTTACATTTCTTATTTTAATAGTATTGAAAGTTTGAACCATTTTTTACTTTTAACTTATTTGGAAATATTTGCTTTGAGAAATCGAGAAATTTGTGTAACCTTACTTTGAGTAATAGAGAAATATACATGTGAAGAATAGGACAAACGGCCGGAAAATTTAAGTTACTTTGAGATATTGTGATTTGAATGTATTATTAATCGTATGTGTGTGTCATAAATGAGTGATTAGGTACATTTTTTTGGTAGCCATTTTTATGTTTTTTTTCTAGTTTAAAATTTTAAATTTCATGGTCAGTATACTTTGTGTTGTGCGTATACATGTCTTTTATCCTGTCCTTACTTAAACTGTGGCGCAATATAACTTACATAACTTAGATCATAACTTACGATATATGTGATGAAAACAAAGAATCAAAAAATCTTCCTATTTTTGATTTCTGAAACTTGGCGGTTATGCAATTCAGTGTATGGTAGAGGTTGGGGTGAATGTGGTTTTGTTATTGAAAACAGGGCTGTAATAGGTCCGCATTCTCAATATAATTGCTTATATAACTTGCTTAGTACATATTGGTTTCGTACATGTTTTGAGAGCAAGGACCTTTAGCTAGGATTACTGGGGCTCTGCTGTATATCTAATTTAATCAAAGGCTAGATGTACAGTGTATTTTGTTATATGTGGAGAAACAGTATTCAGCATTTGTAATTCTATAGTTTGTCATTGGTTTACTTCTGTTAAGTTGATCTTGTGCCTATAAAAACTAAGTTATATGCGGTATTTATCTATGTATACTGTAAGTCCTTGATCCTCTCTGTCCATCTGTTTGTTCGGGGTAATCTTGAAAACCACTAAGTGGATTTTGGCATTGTTTTCACCATTATAAGGCATTTTGGGGGAAACTTTTATGTTATAATTTTGTCTATGACCAAAGGAGGTCAACCAGTAACAATCTAAGTCAAACAAGTCAAAGTAAGAATGGCCATCCATACGTCTGTCTAGCTTACACTGGCTAAACTGATAGATATATCAGTACAGTGTACAGTTACGAATTGTTCAGCATAAAAAGTTCCAAAAATCATCCATGCAGCAAATATCGATCTTTAATACATAGCCCACTGTAAGTCTTTTTATTTTACAGTTTATAGTAAAAAGAAAACGTTAAATTTGGAAACAAGTTTTGAAATTGATCAAATAAAGTCTTATCAAAATTGTTTATTCACATCAAGAAACGAATGCAGATTAAAATGTCTTTTACAGTATGTAATTTTCATCTATATTGCGCACACATCATTCTGTTTTATATATTTATTATCTATCTAATCATAAGGTATATTCATGTTCAAATAGTTCGGAAATTTCATTTCCTGGATACATAAAATGAAAATAAAACTATACGTTAGGAGATATTGTCCTTTTGAGTATTTTGTGCAATCTCCAGCTTGAGATAACATTTTAAAATAATGTTTGGTAGCCCTTGAGGTGGAAATGGCTGTTAATCTGATGAAAAGAGAAAAAGGAGCAGGGATGGATGAAATATGTGTGGAAGTACTGTAATAAAGGCAGTGGGACATGGTCTACATTGGTTATATGGGCTGTTAAGGTGTATATGGAGGAAAAAGCAAGTACCTGATGGTTGGTGTAAAGGTGTAATAATGCTATTGTTTAAGAAAGGTGACAGGAAGGTATGTGACAATTATTGAGGAATTTCACTGTTGTTACAAGTAGCTAAAATATTGCAGAGAATAATAGAGAGGAAGGGTGGAAAGAAATTTATAAGAAGGGTAGTATGGATTTTGACAGCAGGTCAACAATAAACCCTGTAATTACCATTAGATCACTGCTGGAAAAACTGTGGGAGTATGGAAAAGATCTGGTAGTGATATTCCTTGATCTAGATAAGGCATGTGATAGTGTTAACACATTGCTGACCGGATGCTTGAGCTTGTCACATACCTGTGGACCAGACATTTTTCTACTAAGCATACTAGGGTGCACTTGATTAAAAAAATGTATATAAATATTAAACCAGTCAAGATTTTATCTTTAAAATTGGTGTGAGTACTCTCCAATGCCTCTAGTAGTCGTGGATCCGCCTTTACAAAACCATCTACAGCGTCAATTCCTAACACATCATTAATGTTTACATCGTTGTCGTCGTCAGAGTCACTTGAATAAATAAGCACAGTAGGTAAATTACGGCGTGTAGAGGCTTGAATATCACTTCCACTATCACCCTCACATTCAGTTTCCACTAATTCATTATCACTATATCCATTTAAACAATCATCGGCATATAATTCTTCTGAAATATTGTCGTCAGCTAACACCATATTCCGCAGGTTCTTGTCATTGACTGAACCGGCAGAAACTAAGTCGAAGTTTTAAAACTAAATCTTTCTGGAAGTGGTGCATCCAAAACAATGTAAAAATACACCCTACTAAGACATGGGCATTTTTTTTTACCGAGCGTCGGCCTAAATTCGGTCAACTTTCTGTATATAACATCGCCTTGTCTTTGACAAAATTACACATTTAGGCTTAACTATGGACAGAACTGTGTCCTGGAGATATAATATCGAACAGGTTTTTCCAGTGTACTATGTAGGAATAATCTTGATTGCAGGGAAGTTTTCTTTAACCTGAGCATTTAGGCTGTCTAAAATAATCTCCCAATCTCCAAATAAATGTCGTACATTTTTCTTCATACAGTACCAAGCGTGGAGTGATCTAACCAAACCCTAGTCGGTCCTTGTTCTACGCGCTGCCTTTTTTTATGATAGTGAAAAGATTTCTCCCTTTCCTTTCCTTTCCTTTTTTTTTTTTTTTAATGCTTCTCCAATCACCTTTACTGTTAAAGGCACTCCCAAACATGCCTTGGCTTTTTCATAAACAAGGTAACTATTATTGTCCATCTGCTCTCCTTCATTCTTAAAACCACAGATAGCACCTAAAATCATCTTCACTCTAAAGAAAAGCACAATTATTTGACTTAGGCTATTTAAGGAGATGTTTTACCGTTACACATGGACCCTACAACTATTTACACCACATGAATTTAGAAGACGAATAGTAGGGCCAATATTCCTCAAGCTGTACACTGTCCCATAAACACGGCTATTGCGTGGCTCAAGAGCAACAAGAGCTTTTGACAGAATCCACTCCTGAGTCACATTTCCCAGAAAGCAAGGCAAATACGTTATCTCTTCAGATAGTCACCTCTTCATATATTAGTGAGTAGAATAGTACAGCTGTTTGTTTGCTTTGCGCCACTAATATATATATTCTAGAACACACTACCTAAACTAACATTTGTTGTTTTTGTTGTCTATCCTAAGGGGCTTCACACAATGCATTCAGTGGTCATGTGTGCTTAGTGAGTGTAGGAAGATGTCTGATAATCTGTATTAATGTGGTAAATACAAGTGTGTGTACTTGTAATTAGCTGAATCGGCCATGGCCCTAACAATGGAACCATCCTGGCATTTGCCTGGTGTTGAAAATGCGAATCCACAGAAAACAATTTGACTGATGGATGGCAGTGAGATTGGAACTCTCCACCTTCCTATCATTGTACAGCCCATACTGCGGCACATTAAATGACTACCCTCCCACTGTCGGTTGTAAACTCATGCCTTATTTACTACTTCCTCCCCCGCCCCCCCCCCCCCCTTTAAAATGTTGAGGGCAAAATTCAAGGGGTGGGGGGGCAATACACAATGACAACAAAAAAAGCTGAAGTAGAATTGAGATATACAACTTCAAAAATGTTATTTATCAAATTAATATTTAGAAGCAGATAACTAAAATAACACTAATTTGAACAGTTGACAGGCTTCTCTTCAAATATCATGCTGTGTTCAAAAGCAACAGCAATACAGGTGAACTTCCTCTTGGGGTCAACCTTAGCAATAAAACCAGGCATAATATTTGCTACAAAAAATTTATTTACCGAGGTTGATAGCTGCAGTCGCTTAAGTGCAGCCAGTATCCAGTAATCGGGAGATAGTGGGTTCGAACCCCACCGTCGGCAGCCCTGAAGATGGTTTTCCGTGTTTTCCCATTTTCACAAAAGGCAAATGCTGGGGCTGTACCTTAATTTAAGGCCACGGCCACCTCCTTCCCATTCCTAGGCCTTTCCTATTCCATCGTCGCCATAAGACATATCTGTGTCTGTATCTGTATCTTGCTTTTGGGGTCAACCTTAGCAGAAAACCATCCATAATATTTGGTATACAAAGTGTGTGAATCAAGTTAAATGCATAAATAAATTCTGTGTACCTATCCTTTCGAAAGATGTGTCGGTAGATAGATAAATCTTCTCGGGGGACTTTGCTACCATTTCTTCCGTGATCAAATTTCAAGCTTAAAGAATCCAAGAGCACAATTGTGTGTTGCCTGGTCTGTTAATACTGCCCCCTTTATTAGTTCGAAGCAACCAGATGCCATCCATTCCCCGTAAAACCGGCGGAGATCATCTTTAAATGGTTTATTCACCGAGATGTCCAGCAGCTGTAAAATTTATATTAGTCCGCCTTGTATTATGACAGGATGTTGATACAGTACATCTCATCATGGGGCTCCACTAAATGCCCACGAACACCGTCCAGGACAAGCATGGTATCAGTCCCATGCATCTTTCAGCCAGTCTTTCATTACATCAGCTGACATCCATCCTTGTTTGTGCACTTGAACAACGATACCAGTTGGAAGATTGCTCTTTGACTAAGCCACCTGTAATTGGTGAAACATCTCTGTTGGTGGTAGGAAATAAATAAATAAATAAATGAAATTTCAGAAAGAAGAAAGTCATTTTATCGTCTTACGTTTGATGACTAATTTGTGAAATTGATCCTGTAAATCATTTCAGGTTATAAGAACTATACATGTGTGAAACCATAATAGTGAATATCTCTCTAAGAGGGAGGGCGTCCGTTCGTAAAACTGGGCCAAATCCATATAAAGTGCCGACCCCAATAAATGGGGAGAAAGGCCAGGAAGAATATGCTATAGGTGTGAATCATGCGCTAGGAGTACATTTTATAGGCAACATTTTCCTGAGACCTTCCTCTCTCCTGACCTGTATCTCTTATGTGATTTCTGTATGAGAATTTGTTGTTTTCAGAAGTATATGAGCAAAGGAAGGTCCAGTATTGTGTTGTGCTTGTAGCGGTGCATCCGAGGCGGCGTGGCGCAGCTGGTGGGAAGGCACCCTTGTGCCCCCTCCTGGTGGTAACTATGCTCTACTCTCTTGCTTTCAGGGTGGTGGTCGAGCACGCCCGCGGGACGGCCCGCCGGGACCGTGGCTATGGTGGCGGCGGGGGAGGTTACGGACCAAGGCGGTCTTCGTGGATGGACAAGTAAGCGAGCTTGCCACTACTTTTCTCCCTCACTTCTGTTGCAGAGTGTCTGTAGAGATAGCGCGTGGAACACCGCGGGGCAGCGACGTTTGGCGAGGAGGCGGCGGTGGTTGGGGAAGTGGGCGCGGCGGTGGGTACTCACCCCCTCCGCCGCGAAGGAGGAATCGTACACGCGACAAGTAAGCTAGTTTTGGGAGGAGGCAGACCTCTGGTGATAAGTGGGAAATACTAAAGTGTTCTCATTTTCCTTTTTTAGTTCGTCATAAGGTTTTGGAGGTTTTTAAATTAGCTTATGGCTGAACTGAAATATGCGGTGTCATTATTTTGCCATCAGCCATATATAAAAAATTTTGAGGATCTGTTTATATTTGTGCATGACTACTTTGAATTTCTTTTGTATGTAGAATTGTTGTTTGGAAATAACATCCTTTAAGTTACACTTGAGTGTTATTTTAATTCTGTAAGTATTGGGTTATGATGTTTGTGGTCATTGCTACAGCCTGGTTTTGTAATAACCTGAGCTTCTCCTTAGCCTTCTGATTTATGTTTTACTGTGCTAAAATCTGAAGATGGTGATTCTCAAACAAAAGTTGATTGGTAAAACAAAATACGAACAACATGTAGCAGAAGGCTAAAAAGGTGTGCCGTGGTAAATCGTGGCCCTTTATCATCAGTGATTATTATATGTATACTTGGTTATGTATCTTTTGTTGAGTGATCAGGATCTACATGGTACCTGCAGTGCAATTCTTTATTTTTTTATTTATGGCGGTGAAGGCAGAGTATCCATCGGTAGTGTGTCACACATTCTGGGTAGCATGTTTTTATAACCCTTTCTTATTTCGTAATGTCATTGTCATCAGTACAGTTTTCTGCTACATGTATTACAATGTCACACCATAAACATCAGTCTGTTGTAGTATATAGTTGTAGAGTAGCTGAGGAGTTGCTTTAACCATTCCCATTTTTCATAGGCTGTCCTGTTGAGAGGTTATTATGTGTATATTGGTGCTGATATATCTAATATGAATTTACTTCAGTTTCTAATTCATTCTGTGTGTTTAATTTATGTGCATCTTCTCTTTAAAAAAAAATAAATTTCAATTTTATGTTTGAAATGACATAGGGATATTATACCCAGTTTTCTTTTGTAATTACCGTTTTTACTCATGTTAAATTCCCGCTTTTCAAAGCAATCCTTAATCTCGAAGGTCGGGTGGGTTGAAACTACGTGAAGTTCATTTTGAATCTCAAATGTTTTGATTTCCACCACCTTTGCTATATGGCTCTTATGCAACAGCCGGCGCACAGATGTCTTTCGAAGACACAGCTACCCTCTGCATGCTCTAAACTGTTTTTCCTGTATTGCTTTTCTCCATGTCTCTAGTGCCTTTAACTGTACTTTTCTTGCAAAACTGATAACCATCTAAAAACATTATATTTTCAGTTTCTATGTTCTGGCTTGATTTTGGCCGTGAAATGATAAACTGGTTTTTTTTTTTTTTTTTTTTTTTGGCACAATGCAATTGTTCTTTTGATTTTTACCAGTGGTGCATATATGATGGCTCTACATAAAACTTACGTGCAGCAGCACGACTGCTGTTATTTTCTGCAAACACTATGACTGTTCGTTTAAATTAAATTATGCGATGTAACTCCTGTTTTCTTTGCTGATTACTAACCCCTGTTCACTTACGTATGCAAAAATAATTAGCTTAATTAAGGGACCGGTATACATTACTTAGAAAATGCACGCATTCTGCAGGGTATAATAGGATATTAGCGATGCTCGCATTGACGTATCATGCGGAGCTTGCCAAGCTGCGTATCTCCGTACTACAGTGTTGCCACTTGCGTTTTCCAGTTGCAGCATACAAACCGACGACCAGTTGTTGAAACAACAGAGCTTTGGCTGTTAAACGGCAGGAAATGAATATAACATTTTATTTTGTATACCCTGGGTAGACTGTATGTTAATCAACACAGTTATCTGTGCGTTAAATGATTCAAGTTTAGGAAGTCACCGGCTGTGCTATGTATTTTTTAACGTAGTTGTCTTTTTTGTAGTGTTTCTGTGGAGACAGTCTTGTGTTTTTGAAGCAATGAAGTGTTCTGAAATTAAACAGACTGCCAAAACCACTTTTTCCATTGTTGGTTGCCAAATTTAACATTATTATAAAGGGCAGAAAAAGAGGTGGATTCATCAAATATTTGGCAATTGACCCAGTTGTTGGAACACTGGTTTACTTAATCTTATGCCAGACTTTGACGTAATGTTCGTCCAAGTGAAAGGTGTAGATATTAACTTGCTCCTGGAGTAAGAAATGTACAACACACCTCACCGCGTGTTATTCGTAAACCAAAAATTACAGCGCCCTAGAGTGGCACGGATGATGTTATTCGTGATTAGCTTGGGAATATTGATGTTGACGTTCACAATGAAAGAGTGCGAAGTGAAGGTAATTCATCTTCAAATGATATTGGTGAAGGTGTTCCTGATTCTACTTCTGGAGAGCCAGCGTCAACGGATAATTCAATATACTGGAAGATTAAGGAATATGACCATTCTTTTCCGCAGTGAACTTGAGGATGGCTTTGTATTTCAGTATTGCCCAATAACTTACGTAATATATAGCCACAGCATTTTGCACTCTGTTGTTTACATACTTATTGCATTATTCAGTGGGCAAATGTTCGGTTTGAAAACACCTGAATAATTTCACCACAGTACATTTCATGAGAAACTAAATATATAATACATTGATGACAGAACAGGTTTAATAATCATGATGGGAAAATTATGCAATTTTTATTAATTTCCCCAAATTTCCATTTCATAGTTCACGGTGGGAATATTATATGGGTAAATATGGTAATGTAGTGGAACCTTGATATATCTAATTTCTAGATTTTTAGGTATTTATTTTGAGTTATCAAAATTTCGAGAGATAGAGATTACCGTTTTTGAGTATGTATAGAACATAATTTCATCATATGGATCTGTGGGCGTGTACTGAATACAAAATTTTTAACAGTATGTAAATATAGGAGCCATCTATTCTATGCCATTACTTTAATTATAACCATTATTATAGTATCTTTATAGAAGACAGGATACAGTACATTCAGTAGTGAAACATACCTCGGTTAGCACCTCGGAAAAAATACACTAGTCTCTTCTGTTTATTACTGTTAATCTTTCGTCCCTTCATGCTGAAACTTCTCGTTAATACCACGCAGCCGAGATTTGTAAATGGAGCTTGTCGTCCGCAACTTCGGGGGGGTTGCTTTCGCACGTGACGGTAATTAATTCACACCCAATAAACAGCGAGGCTTGAAACGTTATACTTTGGGTGTGGTGTCGTGTCTGGGTAACCATGTACACTCAGAATATCGTGGTATAGCAGTACGGAAATGGCAAATCAATAAACCAACAAAGTAAACACAGCCAAAATTGTAGTACACTCACGAATAATCAGGGATCATTAGAGAACACAACCAAGTTATGAACTTGGATACTAGTCCGACTAACGTGGTAACATAAACAAACAGCAGCCCATCAAAGTATGGCATGCCACGAAGGATTGCAGCTCTCCACAAAATCTATGCGTATACAAGTACTCAGATTTCAGATTCAAAGTGAACCGTTTTCGCAGAGCGCACAAGGAAACATTTTACTGTGTCCATTTTCCAAAGGGACCCGAGGTAAGTACAGATACTAAAGGGCATGGAAATACGTGTGACAGAAATCAGGGAAAGAGAAGGAACTGCTTTTTCATAATAATAATAATAATAATAATGTATTACAACAAATACCAAAAACGATTTTTACATGCCAAAGAAAGTGAACAGATGATTAAAGAGAGCAACAATATTTTCAAAAATAGATACTTCGGATTTTTAAAATAAATGGGACGACCATTAAATAAAACAATTTTCTATCCAAAACAGCTAGAATCAAAACAAGAGATGAATTTTACAATAGTTTTCATTAGGAGTATCCTACAAATGCTAAACAGATATTACCCATTAATACAAAATTTTAAAAGAATTTTGAACAGGCATATAGGCCACTGTACAATCGCAAAAGAAAAAGAAGAGAGAACCCCAGGACAGGAACATGGGAAAAAAAGGAGGACGAGGAAGAGAACAATACCTAGGGCAGGCAACAGGGATTAGGTAAGATAGAACCTACAAGTTTTAATATAATCCTGAAACTCAAACAGAAGCTGGGCGTAAATATCAATACAGTTAGTCCTATTCTTGCGTTTGTTCACCCAGTCTTTTAGTATCCAGTGGTTCATATCACTGTGATTTACACGTTGTAGAAAGCGAAATTTGGAAAAAACCGTAGTGTAGTTCCATGACAAACACCAGTGTCCACAGCTCAGACTAGTGATATTTGGTAGCGTGAACAGTCTTTAGCAGCCAGTTCGGCATGATGAAATAGGGGAATACAGCGTTAAAGAGAAAATTAAGTATGGGAAGAGAATTTAGATTTAAAGTTCGCTCACCCGTCCAGCAGTCCTTGAGCTTCAATCATGAACAACAAACACCATTTTAAAAACATTGCACATGGACCAGCGCTAGCGCATGTAAAAGAAAGTCCTCCCTCCACACAAGTCGTCTTCTTCATCCAACTCGCCGATAGAGCCCAAAGCAGGCCTTATTTATATTACGATGGAAACGTCCAGAAAAGACGAGAGCAGAAGGTACACATTGCGCAGCGAGGTGATAGGGGAGGAAAGGAGGGAGGGCAGCAGTGCAAACAGTACCAGCTGGACGGGCGATGTGAGCACACACACAGAGGTTAGTAGCAGCATGTCGAGCCGCAGCAGACGTACAATCACGTAGAATAGTAGAAAAAGTAGGAGCACGTTATAGGCTTCACCGATTTTCAGACCACTGGAAGATTTAGCTTTTAAGGTCCCATCATATCAGCTCCCGGCATCACTCTAAACCTGTCTCTACTTGTTAGCTGTTTCTCACAACCCATGAATGAGGTATTGCACATTCAATGTTGCACAAAATTCGAGTTAGAGTATTGTTTGCTTCAACGGAGTAAATGTTTGCTTCGAGAAATTTGTGTAACCGAGTTTCGAGTAATAGAGAAATAAATACACGTGATAATTAGGACAAACAGCCGGGAAATTCAAGTTACAGTGAAACCTCGAGGGACAATGAAAATAAAACGCACAACACAGGAAAATGGGAAAATCCGGGAATGAATGAAAACCATCAACAATTTGGCTATACCCCACAAAAATAAAATATGTATAATTATAATCGTACAACTCCTAAACCAAACCAAACTACAGCCCCAATGTTCCTTTGCCTGCCAAGCGACCGCTGCTCAGCCTGAAGGCCTGCAGATTACGAGGTGACGCGTGGGCAGTGTGACGAATCCTCTCGGCCGATATTCCTGACTCTCTAGATCGGGATCGCCTTCTCACCATTAGATAGCTCCTCAATTAAAGGTAATCATGTAGGCTGAGTTGACCTGGAACCAGCCCTTATATACAGGTAAATTGCCTGACTTGTTCGGAATCGAACCTGGGCCCTCTGGATGAGAGGCAAGCATGTTAGACCACGAAAGCGTATTAGTTACCGGTACGCGAGTTCAAAATCTTGACGCCTTATATTCAATTTTACAGCGGAATCTACGTCAGTTTCCTGCAAAAACTTCTTTCAGTTCAGCAACTTTGATTAGCCAAACCCTTGGAAAAAACTAATAATGCCAAGCCAAACGACAATCGACAAGTAGTTTTTAATTCTCTCATCTAATAAAATAAAGCACATTAGATACAAAAGCGCCTAACATGATGGCGAAATCCCTCCTTTTCTTAATATTCCATTGTAATTTGGTCACCGATACACTGTTCGTAGTCAGCTTCTGGAAATCTTTTACTGCATAAATTAGGTGTAGGCTACATCGACTTTTAAAGGTAACATAGAACTCGAAAACCTTGTTTGGTATGTAAGTATCGATCCTCAAAAGTTCTTGAATGCAGTGTATTCATTTCTGCCCGTCACTAATCCAATCAAATTGGAAAGGGAGGAAAAAATCATCAACACTTCAGAAATTACGGTTATTCGTGTCCTTGAGGTCATCTGGAAAGCACGCTCGCTGCAACTGTCAGTATGAGTTGGAAATGATACCAACATTTTAAATGTAACGCGCGCAAGTAAAACGACTGTGGCTTTTGGTATTTTAACACAAAAACTTCAAAATTCCCAGTCTTACATTAGGACCGAAACAGTAATAGGCAATCTCAAGACCTCCCATCTGTTCTGGTCTCGCTAACATAATCATGTACGATAATATCAAAAATACTGAATTTGTGTTAAGAAGGAGCAGTTTTGATTCCTGTCTTAAAGCCCAGTTACTCTACAGTGCCCTCAGCAAAATGCCGAAAACCTGTTCGGCAGTACGATCAAAAAAATGTAAAAACATGAACATCTAACCCTGGACATAATATGGACGTTTTATCAGTGCGAACATTTGACGAAACTTGTTCCATCTTCAAGCAGAGCTGTCGAAATGCACCGTGTCTCCTTACAGTTGTTGTGTCCACACTCTGCTTTATGATTTTCCGAGATTCTCTAAACAATACCAACCAAATGCGATGCTAAGATGGTCCCTTATGCAAGTTCACCGCCGATCGCTTTTCCAATACTGGTACAGTACTTTAATTATCGCAATTACGGGATGTTAACGCCAAGATCTATAAGTATGCCATAGCCGCCCTTTCGTGAGATACAGTTTATTAAAAAACGATTGATCGAGGACTTAGCGTTGATGGGACTGGAATTTCTGGACGGTGATCCAGGAAATTGTTTCTTCGAGGAAAGGATAATGCAGGACTTTTACAGCGTGATTTATTTACGATGCTCGTGGGACCACGTAATTTGAATGGATATTCCGGGAAAACGTATTTTCCGGGAACGGATAATCGAGGTTGCACTGTACTTCGAGATACTGAAAATTCGAGTAATGGAGGTTCATGGTATAAAGGTTCGACTATAATAGGATATTACAGTTAAAATTGAAATAATTGATAAATAGATTCAACCTATTCAATACAAAAGAATAAGAAATGTAGTAAATTACATTCCCATTTAATAATTAGAAATGTTACCGGTTTCGACCCTAGTCCAGGTCATCGTCAGCCGATTAAAACATGAAAAAACAATGAAAAGGAAAAGATTAAGTACACTCCGGATCAGTAGAAGAGGCGATATAAATCAAAAGGGGGTATACACTGTAAAAATCAGAAGTAAAATGAAAGTCAGTCAAAATAAAACAGTGCGCAATTCTCTGAGCGGCAGCATGGCACATGCAGCGCTCGGCAAAGTCTCGCAATGTTTACGAATAGCGGAGAACGGTTAAATGAGCAAGTTTTTAAACACTGTCAGGCACAAAGTCACATCACAATCGAAGATCCATGATCGTGCAGGAGTTGAAGACGAGTAGATCCATTGAAGCAACTTGTCAGCTCCCGGTGATCAGCGCGACACATTCAGTATCAGGCACTGTGGTTTCAAACGCCAAAGTAAAATGGAGAATAGCTTGAAGATCCAGTAATTTTCCTCGGTCGCGGGAAAGTAAGTATATAGATAAATATAATACAATTCAATATAATTGGATAAGTAATTGTGCTCCTATAGAATACTTAGAACAGTTAACAAGCCATTCACAATTTCGTTGCGCTGTTTAAAAGAGCTGGGTTTGACATTTGTCACATACAGTAGACTGGAGGGAACTAAAGGTCTTATTGGCCACGGATTTGAAACAAGTGTTACTGTCGTGGTACGCACGGTCTTGGCCTAGGAGAACACGTGCATCGTCTCGTCTGGACTAGTCAATCAGCCAGCCAGTCGCTTGCATGGCGTGGAGTGGTGAACACTGAGGTTTCGTGATTGAGACTTATTTCTAAAATGCTCACTGTTACCACAACACAGCGTTTGTATTGCAGGCACTTTGGCTTAGTGTAGATCGACATGAGAAAGTTCCGAGCAGGAACACCCTTCTGTTATGGGTGAACAGTTTGAGAAAATTGGTTTGAGTGTAAAAACATACATTTCAGTATGGACCTAACATGGCAATTATAACGTGTAATGTGAAAATGAAGGCGGCTGGTAGGCCTCATCGTGTCCGATCACCAGAGACCGTCCGTGCAATGAGACACGCCGTTACACAATCTCCTCAACGTTCGGTGCATAGGCATTCACATGCTGTGGTACTCTTCAGATCGCACTGTAAGGAGGATTTTACACGCAGACATGAAGTTCCATCCGTACAAACTGGTGGATGTTCAGAAACTCAATAAATGTGATAGGGCCACCCGCGGAGCGTGTTGTGAGACTACTGTATCCTGGAAGCTGTAGCAGCTGACCCCAGTGTCCTGGCAAGTGATGAAGCGCACTTTCATTTGTCAGGCTACGTTAATAAACAAAATTTTCGATACTGGTCCGCAACCAATCCTCAACAGCTCCATGAGTGACCTCTCCACAGCGAGCATGTTACGTTTGGTGTGCTGTCGTGGATTTTGGAATTGTAGGCCCTTACTTTTTTGAAGAGGAGGACAGAACAGCAACATTGGATCGTTACGTACAGCTGTTACGCATCTTCCTGCAGCCGACACTCAGCGACTTAGGGAATCCTGCTGTCATTCCAACAAGATGGTGCCACTGCACACACAGGCAGGGCATGAATGGGTCTCCTCAGAGAAATGTTTCCATGACGCCTCATCTCCTTACGGGATGATGTTCCATGGCCAGCCCGTTTCCTTGACCTCACACCATGCGATTTCCCACTCTGGGGATATTTGAAGGATCGCGCCTTCCGACGTAAGCCACGAACAAATCACCTGAAAGCTGCCATCTGTGAAGAAATCGAGACAATACCACAAGACATGCTCAAGCGAGTCATGCGGAACTTCAGTGAGAGGCTTCAGAGGTGCATCAAACAGGGCGGTCGCATTTGGATGACATTATTTTGAAAACGCGTGCGCGTGTGTGTGTCGCAAATGGCAACAACTACTCTTTCCAACTGCAATAAATCTTTGAATGGCTTGTTGCGTTGCCGAGTTTTTTAGGTTTGAAATTCGTCAGGTATTTTTTCCGCACCCTGTACTTTAATCGCAACGATTACTTTAAACTGGCATTCACAATCACACTGAATTCATTTATGGCCTGCGCTCACCGCCATCTTGCCAAAAATCGAAACCACCCTGAGGTCAGAATATTGGAGTTGGTTTGGAAAGGGACTAAGTTGGGGTGTTATTTGTTATGTACGGGAGTACATTGAAGGGGAGAAAGGTAATAATGATTATCTTATTTCTGTAGATATAGTGTTAGAAGTGCAGCTGCGGATAGAATAAGCAAAAACACTGTAGTTAAAATAGGAATAGACTAATATGATTATTGTATACGGGCAAGTGTTTGGGAATTGTATTTATTGACATTGATACTTATTTGTTATTGCTGTAATCTTAATTATGCATTAAATATGCATATTACTACATTTTACTTTGAATATTTGCTTGCATCATTTAAAGTATATATTTAACTTGCAGTATTAAGTTTGCCGCAAAGATGCCTTTGTTGATTACCGTATTTTCTTGCATAATTAACGCCGTTACATAATTTATGCATCCCAATACTTTTAGATCCAAAGTGGAGAAAAAGGAATGTTCACATATTTGACGCATCCACTTCTTTGAACATCCATCACGCAGCTCTGGATGCATTTTAAATAAAGATGTCAACTACTCAAGTAGCAGCCTTCCTATTGTGAAAGCAGGCATTCCAAATACAGGGCAGTGTGCTGTTATTAATCGTTAGGTAATCCCACTGCACTATTTAAGTGAGAGAATCAGCGCAGAAGTGACTAGTGATGCTCTAGTCCAGTCTAGTACGAACATATTTTACGAGTGTTTGGAGTTCAGGACATTCTGTGATCTCAAAATTGTTTCTTAGTCCCCAGTGAACAAGTATTCGAGTAATACTACATCATATAAACTTGCAGTGATCAGTTACGCCGAAACATATCGGAATAGGGCAGCGGCCTGCAAGTGTTCAGTTTTTGAATGCAACATGTGCTACCGCGGTAATACAGAAGTGCACTTTAAGCGACCAACAAGTCTTGCAAAGCATTTCACAGACCAAAAGGGGCAAGTAGAGGAGGATCTGCTTAAATATATGATTTCGTTATGCAAGGCTGGATAAGCCGTTTCTCATGAAATGCTGTATTTTAAAGGACGAGAATAACTGCTGCACATGGAATCAGTGTCTCAGATTTGAAGTTTAGCCACAGCTTAATGATCAATTTTATGTACATACATACATTATCATTATAGACTGTTATGCCTTTCAACGTTCAGTCTGCAAGCCTCTGTGAATTTACTAAACTCGCCACAATCCTCTATTTGCAACTAGTGTTGTGGCCTCATTTAGCTGTATACCTGTTATCTTTAAATCATTAGAAACAGAGTCTAACCTTCGTCGTCTTGGTCTCCCTCTCCTTGTCTTACCCTCCATAGCAGAGTCCATTATTCTCCTAGGTAACCTATCGTCCTCCATTCGCCTCACATGACCCCACCACCGAAGCCGGTTTATGCGTACAGCTTCGTCCATCGAGTTCGATCCTAAATTAGCCTTTATCTCCACATTCCGTGTACCCTCCTGCCATTGTTCCCACCTGTTTGTACGAGCAATCGTTCTTGCTACTTTCATGTCTGTTACTTCTAACTTAAAAGAAATGAGTTTCATAATGATAGATCTGTATTGAACTGTGATTACAATAGAGTAAAATAATATATTATTATTGGTCCACCTTTTCAATACAAAATAATATATTATTTTACTCCATGAATAAGATATCCTGAGTCCACCCAGCTTTCGCTCCTGTAAAGCAAAGTTGATCTGAAAACAAACCGATGTAAAGATAGTTTCGTCTGGGAGCTAGCTGACTTCCTTCTTACGGAATACTGCTGATCGCAAGTGCGAGTTCACTGCATTAGCTTTACTACACCTTGATTCAAACCCTCTCACTATATTACCATCCTGGGAGAACACACAACCTAAATAGTTGAAATTATCGACCTGTTTCAGCTATGTTTCACCAATCTGGCATTCTATTCTGTTGAATTTCTTACCCACTGACATCAATTTAGTCTTCAAGAGGCTAATTTTATGAAAGGAAATGAAATTTCTCTTCGACAAAGAATAACATCATGCCAAAAAATGACCCATGATTTCAACCAAAAAGTAATTGATTTTCATCGCTTTGTGATTGAGAAGCGTTAAGTGAAGGAATATTTGATCTCCCAAGTAGGAACCGCATGTTAGACGCCCATCAGTTCCCATTTGCCACATAGTCAAACGATCGATAAGGGACATTGAGTGTTATTGTACGCGCTACCGGAAGCGATGTACTGCAATGCTTGCTGTGAAAGCTGGTGGCAGAAAGCAACACACATTTTTGACTAAAATTACAGGCGAAAACATCGGATGCGTAAATTATTCAAGGAATTCAGTATTCATATACATTTAAAAGATACATCAAACATATTATAAACACAAATGGTTCAACTCATTTAGGGTTACAGTCATTTGGCGTAAAATTCCGGCGTGGGATTTTTTCTGGAAAGTACGAAAAATGAAAGGATACTCTTTATGAAGGTTAATTATCATTATTGTTAAAAGCCATAGAATGCAAACTACTTAGTACAGGAATGTAATTGTAGTTTCTGAATATTTGGAAAAGTGGTGCATTTCAGCCTGACTGCATGGAGAATCTGAAATATGACAAATCTTATCAGAGTGCGCGTGATATTGAGTGTGGAATTTACAAGCGGTGAGGTAACGAGCATAACTTCAGACATCTTCACACTTGCAGACTCTTGGCGCATGGAAAATATAAAGGAGTTTGACATCCACTATAGTAGCGTGTTGCAGTCCCTTTTGCCTTGGCAGTGCGGCATAGCATGTACTCAAGGTATAGGAAGCGTTAGGGAGCTATACTGCTCCATGAAATGCACAGGCTCCATATTTCTTGGGTATCGAATGGCGCAAGATCCGGTGGTTGCTCTTTTCTCTTGATAGTATCCCAGATGTGCTGGGACTGGGTCGGGTTTAACAACCGTTTTCATATCTGTAGTGTGTTCTTGAAATCAATCGACAACGATTCAGGTGTTGTAGGCGAGCAAATGTGTCGGCACGATTGGCTGAAGGTTGCTGTATTGTTCACCAGTCAAGGACATTGGTCGAAATACCAGGGATCCATTATCATCCCACATGAACAGTCCTCAAGAGGTATCTATATACTTTTGGCAAGAGTAATTGCTTCCCGCTTGGCGATGCAGTCATACTCTGCCATTGGCATGTACCAACTCGTACGTTGACTCATCTTTGGAGGCAAACTTTTCCTGTGCTTTGAGATTTCAATGGCAGTGTTTTGTTGCCTATGTCAAGTCTTTCTTGCTTGCATTCTGGAGATAGTTGGCTCCAAGTCCACTGTCCTTGTTTGAACATTGGAAATCTTCAATTAAAGTCTTATTGCCAATGCTGTGTGCTTGCTGTGCTTCTACCAGTATTGTGTGTAAACACATTTTGTGGTTGATTTGTGATTCATTGGAAGAAATTAGTAGTTGCTGTATAGAGATGTAAACCAACACAGTAAACGTAAAACAATTGATGCACGAACATCGTTGCCAATCCTTCACTTATACACAAGCTATTTGTTTGTTCCTGTTGTTACCTCAGTATGTATGTAAAAGTATTGAAACCGAGGAATTGGTGGCAGTAATTTTTTGCTATTGGCTTTACATTGCACTGACACAGATAGGTCTAAGAAGTTGTTGCAATAATAAAAACCACCTTTCCAATACACAGTAATCCTTTATATTTAGGATAAAACCATTAACAAATTTAAAATTAAGACATGTTTCGCTCATGCTTTGTGAGCATCATCAGCCAGAATAACCTAATTCAAGGTAGGTCAGGGCCCTGATCCCAGTGCATATAATGTAAAAACGTCTAATAATGCAACGATAAAACTAATTACAACAATTGAAAAATTAGCAGTAAGAATATATGTCTATTAAAACATGTGGTGAGCATTAAAATAGCTTGAAGTGTAAATGAATTATATGTTAATGATACGTTGTTGTGGATGATTATTCATACGGAACGATGAGCATAATCCTCGTACGATGGCTTTAAACTGTTTATAGTTGTGAACACTTTTACGCAATAAAATGAACTATTTGGACTGCTATCTTGTTACAGATGTCTTTAAGATCAACATTTGTTGGTTGAAAAACGAATTATATAGATGGATAAAACGTTGCCAGGTTAACGTGAAACGGCTTTAAGAGATTCCCTCGTGTTATATTTCATTATAGTGTTATTCAATATATACTGTCAATGATCTTCGAACAGGGGACCAAAAGATCTCATAGGTGAAAAACATGAAATAGGTGAGCCCTGAAAAAGAAAAGAGAACATGTACATGTCAGTTGCTGGGATTAATATATGTCCTGTTCTGGGGAAATACTGAAGAAAGGCGTTCACCCTTGTGTTTGTTGAAGAGTAAATGGTCGCTTCGTTGTTTACGGAGGTCTGATGGTCACTAATTCGTTGCTCCGTGTGTTGTACGTATGCGATCATAGAGGTGGGGAAGGTGGCGAAAAGGGAAGGGGGGGGGGGGGGGCGCTGCGCGAGTTGTGAGCTATGAGAGGGGATGCAGTGCGAGCAGGCGAAGTAGGAGTAACTCCTGTTGCTACTGGTTTATTAAAGGCATGTTTATAGTGGAGGATTTTCGTGAAGTTGTTGGCATTGTTACCCAAATTAGCGATTAGATTGGGTATTTTCTCAACTATGGGACTATTAATGTCTGAGATATTTAAATTTCTATTTTTATTAAAATGATGGTCCAAGGAAATCTAAGCGTTTTCATACCCGGTTATTAGACTACTTTTGTTTGTGTATTTTAGTATTTGCGTATCCTGATTGATCGTACTAAAAGTATGCCCCGTTTCCCTCATACGGATACTCATGGCAGAATGTTTTCTGTGTTTTAAGGCGTTATAGTGTTCTAAATACCTTATTCTAAAGCTGCGACCGGTCTGTCCGACATACGAAAAATTGCAATGTGTGCATCTGAGTCTATGTATTCCCTAGTTTGAGAATTTGTCTTAAATTGTATTAATGGAGTTGGAATTGAAGAAAATGTTATGGTTGGTATTACGGGTCCGGTATGCAATGTTAATATTTACATTCACTAATCCAGCTATTTACAATGTCACCAAACCATTAAGAAAGCACTACTGTTTTGTAGGATTACTGTTCAGCAGTTGGAGTGCTGTACCGCCGTTGACGTGGAATCATAAGAAAAGCCTTAGATTTTCTTTAACTTGTCTAAATGACATCGCCTTAAACATTATTATGGATTCGCTTAAAATTCTCACCATTTGTACTTCACATGAATGCGAGTCAGTCCTATTACTAAACCATACATGCTGATGCTCTGGAATGCAAGTAATTGTGTTCTTGTTTCTGGACCTGGATGGTCTTCTTACTGTTTGTAAGTTGAACTCTTTCTTGGAGAATAAATAAATAAAAATTAGCACAGCAAAAATGTTTGGCCTATGAAAATAAAAATCCAAGATAAGGAAGGCACACATTAAAACCCAGATCTCAAGTAATAATAATTATAATATGGAAATAAAATTGAAGTTAAAAAAATGAAGCTTGTTAACAGGAGATTCCCTAGAAAGAATAAATCCAGTTAGTTGGGCAGTTCCTTGGTTATTCTTAATTTTATTAAAACAGTGATCACATAGAAAGTATTAAATTCAAATTAAATCAAAACTGAGGGTATAATTGTATCTTTACAATCACTTCTGTATGTTAGGGCTTTGAATAAATTTGAGAGAGAGAAATTCTTGGTTACAATTCATGGAAATTATAATAATTTAAAGTCGACATCTTGTTGCTTGAAGTAGCCGCCATTAAAGCTTAGAAAAATATATGCACTGAAGCTGATTTAGCTCACGAAAATTTGCAGAACTCCATGAAGCTTTCCTCATATTAAACACAAGAACACTTCTCAACCACGGCACAACAAATGAGCTTAAAATGAACTTGATCAAACAAATTAGAAATTGTACGAGGGCAAGTCAATAAGTATCTGCAATTTTGCTCTAATTGTCTTTAGGTTGGCTCTGGCGTTAGTTGCTCACCAGCCACTAGTTGGCACTGTTGTCTTTAATCTATAGTATGTTTCAGTATAGCTTGTGCTGTTGCAACGCAAAGATGGCTGCGCTGCTATATGTTTGCATCAAGGAAGAACAGCATTCCGTAATCCGTTTTTAGTTGTCTCAGGGTGTACCAGGATCATTATTCAGGAACATATCGTGCACTTGTTCACTATTGGCATCAGTTACGGCTGCAGATAGATGCCCGAATCTTTCCTCATCCTTCATGCTCGTGCAACGTCTTTTGATGGTTAAGTCCACTAGTAAACACTTCACTGTGGCAAAATATTGTCCCCATATTGTGCTGAAAGTCTTCTATGAATTTCCGCTTCTGGTATGCCCTCAGACCACAAAAAACAGATTACGGAACGTTGTGGTGCAAACATTGTGTGGCTCGGCCATCTTTACGTCGCAACAACACGAGCTGAGCTGTACTGATTTGATAACGCTGAAACCTACCGTAGACGTAGACAATGGTTGCCATCTAGTGGCCGGTGACCACACAGCACCATAGAGCCAACCTAAAGACAATTGCAACAAAATTGCAGATACTTGTTGACTTGCCTACGTATGTTCATTCAGGAACACACTCTTTTTTCCACTTCATTCAGAATCAGTATTAATAAATTCTGACATAAATGTTAGCAGCAAAATTTGGAGAGTGAACGCCTACGAGTTCCACTTCGGAAGCCATTTTTCACTCAAACTGAATGGAGCGTGACTTCCAGTCAAGAAATGCCATGAGCAGTGCACTGACGGGGAAAAATATCCCTGGCTGACGTGAATTTCAGAATCTTGT
This sequence comes from Anabrus simplex, assembly GCF_040414725.1. Lineage (NCBI taxonomy): Eukaryota > Metazoa > Arthropoda > Insecta > Orthoptera > Tettigoniidae > Anabrus > Anabrus simplex. The sequence continues at coordinate 59,509,384 of NC_090276.1, forward strand.
TCAATTCAAAATAGATTAAACTGTTTCATTGTCACGTCACAGTGTAATTTTCTCAGAAATAACCCTTATCCTTCCTGGCACAAGCTCTCTGAGAACTCGCCACTCAAGGAGTTAATTTGCCTGTCACAGCAGAGAATGGACTTGGGTAAATAAGTGCTTTAATCGTGAAACTTTACTAAAAGGTTTCCCCTGTTGCATAGGTGGGGAGGGGTGGAAAATTTTTAAATGAAAATTACTGTAAGAATGGGTGTTTCTCATATTTACAAAGAGCATTAAATCATTCACATTGTAGCTCTTGGTGGCCTTATGAATGTAGCGTGAATTCGCAAAACTACGTAGAATTCATGAAAATGAATGCATACCAATTACTATACGTTGATATCTTGAGTTATTCTGCAAGCACTATTGATAGTTACATAAATGCTGTATTTGGCTCTGAATAATTTGATGCCAAAAATTATTTTCAAAGTAGAATTTATGATGACACTGCACTGTTCTTTTTGATTCCTCTTCATAATGCTCCCAAGATTTTTAATAAAAAATGTGTTAAGAAATGACAATCCAACAATTTTAAGTTTTATTCATTTAATATCGAGATTTATTCCATTGTAAAGAACGATGAGAAAGGCAGCTTGGCAACGTTTTCTTTGGACTTTGAGTGAAGAAATTTTCCCATTAATTTATGCCTTTTACAACATTTTTTCTTTGTTTGGATTTTGGCTCCATGGCTAAATGGTTAGCTTGCTGGCCTTTGGTCACAGGAGTTCTGCATTCGATTCCTGGGAGGGTCAGGAATTTTAAACATCATTGGTTAATTTTGCTGGCACGTGGGCTGGGTGTATGTGTTGTCTTAATCATACTGTAATTTCATCCTTGCAGCCTGCCTACGGGCGTCGAATCAAAAGACCTGCCCTTGGTGAGCCGAACATGTCCTTGGACACTTCTGGCATCGAAAGCCATATATTGTATTTATACAGTTATGACAGTCCTTGCTTCTGTAAGCATAAAGATAAGTATATACAAGATTAACGTATTTTCTGAGGGGCTGTTACCCATGTCAAAATGAAAAGCATCATACACACACTATGTGACTGCACACCATCACAGCATTAGAATAATTGGACATTGATCCCTACTTGTAAAATCGCAAGTATACACTTACCAGCCGAAAGTCCAATAAACTATTTTGTCTAAGCAGGTTTCCCTTTGCTATGTAATTCTACCTAGTCAAGCAATATTTTCTGTTCTCCTCGTACAAAGGCGGCTAGTACGTAGATGAGTAGTGGCCTGCTAAGACATCACAATGACTCAAAAATACTATCTTGTGATACTTGTGATGATTATTAATTATTTCAAACATACATTTTTTTATTAACTTAAAATTCAGGTGGCAGTCCCACTGTAAGAACTAGAATGACAGATAAGGCTATTTGCGTATGATGTTATACTGTAGAGAGTAGTAAATGAGTTCCAGTATTGTGAGCGACTGCAGGGGACATAGCAATGTTGTGAGTTGGACAGCAGATGATAGTAAATGGGATGAAAAGTCCTCTCAATTTTAATATAGTGTTGCTGGGGTGTGATAATACCTCATGGGGAACACTGTAAGAACCTATGTGTTAATCTAAGGAATGATCTTCATTGGCATAATCATATTAACAAGGTTGTTAAGAAAGGTTACGGATCTTTTCACAGGGTTATGAGAGTATTTACGGGTTGTAGTAAGGATGTAAAGGGTATTCGGGAGATAATAGGTTTGAACCCCACTGTCGGCAGCCTTGAAGATGGTTTTCCGTGGTTTCCCATTTTCACACCAGGCAAATGCCGGGGCTGTACCTTAATTAAGGCCACCGCCGCTTCCTTCCACTTCCTAGGCCTTTCCTATCCCATCGTCGCCATAAGACCTATCTGTGTCGGTGCGACTTAAAGCAACTAGCAAAAAACAAAAAAAACACAGAGGATGTAAAGGAGAGGCTGCGTAAGTCTGGTACGACCCCAGTTAGAGCATGGTTCCAGTGTACAGTATGGGACGTACACCAGGACTACTTGATATGAGAACTGGAATAGATCCAAAGGAAAGCAGCATGATTTGTTCTGGGTGATTTCCGAGAAGAGAGTAGTGTTAACGAAAATGTTGCAAATTGTGGGCTTAGAATACTTGGGAGTAAGGAGACGAGATGCTCAACTATGTGGGATGTTATAAGTTAAAATTTTCATTATGGTCCGTATTGACAATTGATCACTATCAAAGAGTAGAGAAAGGTTCACCTATTCAATACCATTATCTTAATATAGTGTCCTATATACCCTACGTACTGTACATTGGGTCATCTTCAGCCATGATCTAATTGGAAATCATATGTATACATGTAAGCAATAATAAAGAAAATAATTTGGTATGTCTTAATTTAAAACCTAAGTCTAAAGCAACATTGATGATGAAGTCTGACTACACATTTAAAATTGAAACCAAATAACACATCAAAAGTGCTTTGGTTGGTATTTAATCATGTCGTCAGCTGCCTCTGTGGATCAGTAGTAGAGTGTCGGCCTCCAGATCAAACCTGGCAGAGGTAGTCGGACTTTTGAAGGGCGAAAAAAAGTCCATTCGACACTCCATGTCGTACGATGTCGGCATATAAAAGATCTCTGGTGACACATTTGCTGTTTACCAGACAAAATTCATTAAATCTCAGCCATAGACGCCAAAGAGAGTTTCGGTTTACTCCGTCTGCCATCTAGCGGGCATAGAGTAAAACGAAACATCGAAATTGACGAGCAGACAGCCAGATGGTGTCAAATTGAAATGTCTGCACACGGTAGCTGAGGCCATACGATGATTATTGTTATTATTATTATTATTATTATTATTATTATTATTATTATTATTATTATTATTATTATTATTATTATTAACCATGTCATCGTTCTTATTCTAACCAAATTTTCTTGAGTCAATCTGGGAATTGGTATTCCTTTCTGTATACTTTAGCCATTTGATTTATAAATTGTCGAGTTTAATAGTAACATAATTAATGGTTTATATGTAGCTTGAAAGGGAACCTTCGTACTTGAATAGGTATTCCTTTTAATCAGATGCAATGATCTATAGTTTAATTTGGTTTGAAGTGAATGTCTGAAAAGTAGTGATGGGCAACGCTCTCACTCGAGACTGTCAAGACTGACGTCGCAGATCTCTTAGACTTTCGCGAGAATCTTGAGACCGATCCTCCTGTAGTGCAAGCTGTGCAACGTACCTGTAACCACGATGGCAGTTATTGCGTGAAATAACTTTCTCATATGAAAACGTGTGTGCCAATACATTTTGTCAAAAGCCTGGAAACCTGCATGTTCAACTATGAACTTCCTAATACCATTAAGGAAAGTGAAAACAGAATGTCAGTACGGTATCTTAAACTGTTCACGACTTACTTGTGGTGGACATTTTGCTGAATAACGATGCATAATTTGTGAATAACTGTAGATAGGATGTACACCTACTTGGATAGTAGAGGCGTGCATTATTCGAACTTGAGACGGGGAAGATGTGCTTTGCTACACATGAGTGGAATGTGTAATCTAAAATGCCCGACTTTGCTCCAATTTATTCTGCAGGGGTGATGGGCAACATGCTGGAGACCGATTCCCGTGCGCTGCGAGCTGTGCGACATCCCAGTAACTATAAGTGTAACTTGATAGTTATCATCAGCAGTTCTCATATGGAAATGTGTGTGACGATAAATTTTGTCAAAAGCCTAGGAAAGCACTGCATATTGAGCTATGAGCTCCTTAATACCATTAAGGAAAGTGAAGACAGAATGCCAGTATCTTAAACAGTTCACGAGTTATGTCAGGTGGACTCCTTAGCTGAATATAACCCATATCATTTGTTCATAACTGTTATTAGGATGCCTCTATCGTTGTTGGCAGGGTAGCTTCTTGTGATTCAGACCGAGCCGGAGGTGTTCTGTGACTATACCTCTTCGTTTATATTATGTGTTTTTAACTGTCGGATCATCTCAGAAGTATTTCTCCCGACGCATTTTACTTCCTTTGAATAAGCAGCACAGCAGGTAGTGCTATGTGACCTCTCTTCTAAATAACAGAACATCCGCGGTTTACATAGCGTTTCGGACATCGTCTTCAAGTTGTCGCATGCAACTAGACACAATTTCACATTGGACAGTCGCATATCGAAGTACCTAATTATGACTTGAATACTCAATAACATTGTAGGGAATTATTTCCTTCGTCACCAAAATATCGGTAAACACAAGCAGTGGTCATATGTTTTTGAATGTGGAGTCTGATAACGATGTACACCTACCTTACATAAAATCAGTTTCATGGTCCGTATCGCACTTCAATAGATTCACAATTAAGTATTTATTATTTTCCACCTTGTCGATACAATGATTGCTTAAGGCAATTTAATGGTTAAAAGTGGTACTGTACATGTTTCGTATTTTATCAACATCTTCAGCCACATAACACTGTTTAGATGAAAAATATATAAAATTGACAAAGTAATGCTTAAGAGGAAGTGTCCTTAAAATTAACATAAGATTTACAACATTAAAACAAACAAAAACTCAAGAGAAAATGTATAAATTATTACTACAATTGAAAGCAGTTGTCAAGGAAACACTTGTACAATATTCCATAGAGAGTATGTCCTAAATGAATATTCTTTTCTTAATAATTCATGAAAAAAGGTCAAATTATAAATTATACAGTTTATAGGTAATTGTCGAAATGAAGAAAACCAGATATCACAATGTGGTTCTTATTATTAATGCAGATGAAAATATAACTAATTCTTAGTTGTCAATTCTTATTAAGCCTGCTTTTCTTTGGAACAGTAACTCCTGTCATTCTTTCACAGTCTTGTGTCTGGTGTAATATTGATGATGCGTTCTTCCTTGCTCTTGCACCTGAGGAGGTGGAGGAGTGGGGGATATAGATGTGTCAAGAACCTCCTTGCTGCTACCTATAGCTTCAACTGAGGAGGAATAAGTTGTAGGGCTATCTCTAGATTACCGACTGAGCCTCCATCATAGTCCACCAATACTCATCAACAATTACCTCTCAGCGACACATCAGATAACTTCCACTTCATACAATACAACTATCAACAACACTCCGGAACCCAGCGCACATCGGCACGAATATGGCGTGCCACTACGGCTCCTCTTCGCAGTCAGAATGAGAAGATGCCTCACCCCAGCTACAACGCTCTGACTCTGCAGTTGCCGTATACATTCTAATCTCTCCACCGCAGTTCACAACACAAGCAACTCTATTTTATCTCACCAGACCAGTAAAAAACAATAACTTCATCCCGAAGTCCGCCATACTTTATTCCACGGAACAATATCAATTTGTCTCACCGGCTTCTCACACCGATGTCTTCACATCACATTCGATGCTACAGAAGTCAACTAAAAGAATAAGCGAAAGTTTCAACCCGCAACATTTTCCTAATTAGCAATTACCCACTAATAACTGTCACCGTTGTTGCCATTCAAACGCACGGATACCCATGAATCTCCATCCACACTGACCCGTCTCCGTACCGATCTCGGTGCTGCAACCAGACAACTTTCAGCTTGATGCCTATAAAACCTCATTTCGCTATGAAATATTTCCCTACCCCCGGTGATTTTAACTAAAATAAACCGCTCTACATATTTCTGAAATTTCAATGCTAATTCCTTCTTCCAACCTCGAAAACATCAGGACGCACTTGGTTCTAGAATTTTTTATCCTTGCGCACCAAGCTGCTCTTGTGTAATTATGTATATAATTGTAAATTCTCAACTGTTCAATTAGATAATGTAATTACTATATAGTTACCAACCATTGACATTTTTTTTTTATTACAAACATTTACGCTGAATGTTATAATGTAAATATTTTTTAAAACTTTATCTCAACTGTTCAATTGAACAATGTAAATACTGTATAGTTACCAACCTTTGACTTTAATTTTGGTTACAAACATTGACGCCGAACACTACACCTTTTCTCCCTTAATTGTCATAATGTATATTTTTAAACTTTATATTTTCCTATGATTGCGTCAACTGTTCTCCAGAGCACCACTGCCGAACTCTACTTTTTTAATTTTACGCATTGGTGCTGACTTTTCATTTATAAACCTATATGTTCAACCATCACTTTTGTACAACTATTTCCCATACTTAATTTTTGTATGTGTATTAATAATATGTATTAATTTGTGCATGTCAACTACTAACCAGGTACCTGATTTTTTGCCTTGAGGTGATAATTTGACTGATGATGCCCTCAATGAAGGGCGAAACATGTCTCAAGTGGAATCGATAATAAATTCCTAATTTATAAAATTTATATGTATTGAATAGGTGGTAAAACAAACCTTTTAGCATCCTACATTCAGTATCTTCAATACGGATAACAATGATTTTTATCACTTGAGTGGCTTCACGTCGCACTTATACTGTACCAGGAAAAGTTTTGGGGAAAGGGCATGAGTAGGACCTCAGGGAGTGGAACTTGGTTTTGGAGCCGATACAGAGTAGGATAGACTCGCAGAGCGAACAATAGATGGTTAAATATTTTCTTTCTTAACAATTTATTAATTCTTCACCCTGCAATATGATTATTGGACTCAAATCTGGCATTGAAATTAAAAGTTTGAACGTAATCTTCCTGAATTCTGTTCATGAAAATTAAATGAATATCATTGGTTCCAAAGTCTTTCATATGTGAGAAGACGAGGTATTAGATTTCCACCTAAAGTCTTTCTAAATATGAGCACACACTTGTAATTGCAAATTGACATGAGAAATTAAATTTCTGTTAAAAGTTTTCAGTTTTTCAGTTTGTAAACCTTGATGTGTAGCACACTTGAAAAGCCTAAAGTCTTTCTATGAGATATGAAAATGAAATTTGAAATTAAATTAATCACTTCGGAGGAACTATGAGAACTCTGAAATATTTGTTCACACGTGGCACTGAAGTTTCCACTGTTCAAAATTAATGAGAAAATTTTAGTCAGTTTGTTACTACTCACTTAATGAAAGAAATGTTGCTACAAATGTTGAAAGATGGACATCTGGAATGTTCCGTGGAGAATCAGGATCGGCGATGTTCCCTTAACACACCATGTTGATGTTCCCGATGAGGTGATGACGGCTGGAACTGGATCATGTAGAATTGCAGCTTGTTAAGGTGATTTTTCGCACACGAAAAATTCACTTAGTGCGAGTAGTTATCACTGACACTGTCATTTACTGTTGAACACATTTTATGGCATAATTGAACTTCAAGACGTTAAATGAAGAATCACAGTCCTTCATGTATGAAATACTATTTAAAGTCGTTACTGAAACGTCCATAATTACACAGTTCACACTTGAAAAGGCAAATGATAGTCTATAATCACAGTCTTTGAACACAGTCGTTAAGTCACTAAGGATTATTTTCTGATTATCTTGTTATTATAACGTCATATTACCTCAGAAAAAGTTCTTAGTATTCACCCTGATTACTAAGTCGTATACTAATATGGCGTGAATAAAGAAATACAGTTCAATACTCGAAAAGAAATGAGTTCTGGTGATTCTACACATTAGTTTCTGTAGAAGTTCAATATCATGTGAAGTAACCTAAGTCTACACATAATGATATATTCTGTGAACGTTAAATATTTGGTATTTGCACTTCAATAAGTTCACTCGTATTATATTCTCAAATGTCTTTAGAATTGGATTGTAGTCGCGACGCGACGTACGAAATACAGTGCGACGTCTTTTATAATTTTGTCGGCGATATAACTTCGTGTTCCGGAAACACGACGGCAAGTACTTTCACCGTGACTGCGCGAACATACTGTACGCGGGTCGGTCTCTCCTCTGTCTCACTCACACACATCTGTATACTCGTCCTTGTACCGCGCTGCTCTGCCTGTTAGCCTTGACATATATATGCTGGCGCTGGGAGGGGTGATTTCTCTTGGTCATGTGACTGTGAGTGTTTAAATTCCTTAGACTTTAAATTATTATAACTCAACAACCATGGGATGAATTAATTCAAAATTCACAGGGATTAACTTTAATGACGTCCGCTACGATTCAGCGTTTGTCCCGTTGAAATTGGTTAAGGCGTTGAAAAGCTTGCGAAAAGAAAATTCTTTTCGAGAACTATCTCTAGGGGAGGTGAGCTTCGAGCGACAGGTGACGTCACTTGACTTCGCCTAGTGCACTCGTGAAGTCTGGGACATGCTGGAACATTCCTTTATTTAAATGTTCGTACGTCGGACGGATATTTTATGCTGGAATAATGTTTCTTTCAATTGATATGGGCCAGGACATAGGCTTTCCTGGTACAATACAGATAGATCTTATGGACACGATGGGGTGGGAAAGGCCTAAGAATCGGAAAGGAAGCGGCCATGGCCTTAATTAAGGTACAGCCCCAGCATTTGCCTGGTGTAAAAATGGGAAACAACAGAAAACCATCTTCAGTGCTACCGACAGTGGGATTCGAGCCCACTATCTCCCGGATGCAAGCTCATCCAAAATTTAATTATAAAGGCGGGTTTGAAGAAGACTGGAAGAAACCAACACGATGTTCTTGGTCAGGGGAACAGAAATGACAACAATCTATTAAAATGAAGCACTATTTGGCAAGGAGGAAGGCTCAACAAATGTCGGTTCCTCGTGGTACTACCCATTCGTGCAGGAGGAGGAGAAAAAAGGCGTCTTTCGTTGTGAATGGTGAAAACTGTTAATTTCCTCGTTATTCAAGACTGTTTATATATTGAAGATTGGGAGAGTGCTGCGCTGGAGTTCAGCCCCTTCCCTGATCCTTTGATATGAAACTGTTGTTTGTCATGTGGCCGGGTATGTTGTTAGGCAATCCTCAAAATTTATCAATTGTATATCTTGTGTCTGTTCTCTCTGTCACACAAGTGAGTCATTTTTCAGTTCTTCCGGAAATTAAAGATACAGAACCGACAGTGGCATGATGTTTGTAACACGTCGATTTACAGGGTTTGTGACATTCTTTTCCAGATTGAAAAGAAAATTAATGAAAAACAGCTCGCATGGGTCGATGTGAGGCGATATTTTTACGAGTGTCTTGACCCGATAGAGGCGATCTCATTTGTACCACTAGGAGCTGGCTGATGTATTGAACACACTTTGGACATTATTTTTAAATTGGTCTACCACTATTTAAAGTGCTAATTCTTCTTCAGAGCAAGAGAAATCCTCGGAGCCTCTCTGACGGTATTATTCATAACTAAGGAATTTGGTGTTGTATTTGGCTATTTGCGTGTCGGTGTAAAACACCAGACCGTGTAGCATTGGTGTTAGGCTTCAATAGCGCTGCTCTGCCGGAGCGCGCTTGAACTTGCTGAGTGATCTCACTAGGTATTCTATTCGTGCTAATACTGGAAGGCTATATGTGAAGTGATGCTAGACTGTTATGACTCCTTTTGGGAGGACTCTGAGCTGTCGGATTAAGCTGGTACGACATAGCTAAAATAATTCTCGAGACCAGGGCTACTTAGCAGGGTGCTTGCCATAAAGTTGTCTTTGCAGTCAGAATGATTTGTGAAAGACGAGGCATTGGCAGCAAACTGGATAAGGAACATTAAGAGTGGAATGGTGTCTTGTCTGCACGTGGATGTGAAAGATGTATTTTTAGTAGATTTTTACATGGCGTAGACAGATTGATAACTAAATGGGATACTTGACTACACTGACCGGCTAGATAATGCTGCACTTATTTTCTGTATATTTTTATTTTACTAAATGTTAAGTAATATATTTGTTGTTTTATACATCAGCAGTGTTTTAATGTACATTGTGCAGAGTTTCAATCAAGACATTGTTGGAGTTTGTTGTGGTCTGCGTAATTATAAGAACTGTAGGGAAGTTACATTGAAATGTCTCTGTGCAAAGGTGTTCGAGATGATTCTGTAGAATAGAATCAGGAAGAGAAGTTAAGAGCAGTATGGCTTCAGATCAGGAAGGTCCACAGTAGACCTTATAACGCAGTAAGGCAGTAACAAGAGCATCCTTTCCGGGCGAGTTGGCCGTGCGGTTAGGGCCACGCAGCTGTGAGCTTGCATCTGGGAGATAGAGATGGTTTTCCTTGGTTTCCCATTCTCATACCAGGCTGTACCTTAATTAAGGCCACGGCCGCTTCCCTCCCACTCCTAAGCCTTTCCTATCCCATTGTTGCCGTAAGACCTATCTATGGAAAATTCTAAATTCCCATGGAGGAATTAGATATTTTTCACCAATAGAGCATGTCAAAAATGTCAAAAACATATCGGATATAAGGCTTTTCAGGTGTTTGCTCTATTAACCAGCATTTCGTCTTCGGTCTGACATTAGACTCATCAGAGTGAGATGCGTCAGACCCTGCCCACTGACGGGTTTTTGACACTTTTGACATGCTCTATTGGTGAAAAATATCTAATTCCCTCCATGGGAATTTAGAATTTTCCATTCGGAATTGCTAGGCGGGCAATAATTCCATTGTGGAGATTTATCTCCCGTATGCAGTTATCAGACTGTGCCTCTTATAAGGGCTGTTGATAAGTTCACCTGCATACACCCCAGGGCCAGTGGGCAGGGTCTGACACATCCCACTCTGATGAGTCGATAGTGTCAGACCTAAGATGAAACGCTGGTTAATAGAGCAAACACCTGAAAAGCTTTACATCTGATATGTTTTTGACATTTCAGACCTATCTGTGTGTCGGTGCGATGTAAAGCCAATACCAAAAAAAAAAATAATAATAATAACTAAGACCTATGTCTGTGCAAGATAAAACAAATTATAAAAAATAACTTTAAAAAAAAAAGTGCCTTACTATGAATGGGGTAAAGATCTACTGATGGCCTTCTTGGACTTTGAGAAAGCATATCGTATGTGCGGAAACGAGGTGTGGAAAGCCTTACAGATAAAAGTATGTTGCTCCGACACAGATAGGTCTTCTGGAGACGATGGGATTGGAACGGGCTAGAAGTGGACCGTGGCTATAATAAGGTACAGCTCCAGCATTTGCCTGATGCTAAAATGGGAAACCACTAAAAACTATTTTCAGCGCTGATGACAGTGAGGTTTGAACCCACTATCTCCCAAATACTGAATACTGGCCACACTTAAGCGACTCCAGTTACAGAGCTTGGTGATAAAAGTTGTCAAGAAGCAGGCACTAGAAAGAGTGAGCGAGATGTACGATGGGAGTGTCAGTTGTGTTAAAGTAGGAGGAGAGAGAACCTTAGAGCATTAATACTGTAGAGTGCGCTTAGCGCCACCTTGTCCATGTTGCGGCTTGAAGCCAACATCTCGATCAGCTGACTGGGGGGTAGTTCGAAGCAGAGTCCGAGAGGATATAAGGAAATTGTCAAACAGTGATATTCGAAAAATCGGCGAAATCGGAATATGATATGTACCCTGCTTAGCTGTTGTGGTTAAGCGTTAATTACAATAAAAACCGTTGACATAAGTGCATAATTACGACGAAAATGTTTAAAACCAAGAGAGAGCTACGATAGGATACACCCTCATTATGATCTTTTTTTGCAAGTATTACATCCCCGTGAGTAACACTAATTGTTTAATGTTAATTATTTATTATAATGTAAGAGACAAGTAATTTTTTCCAATTACCGCATGATATTGGGATTAATAGCTGAAAGCTAACCTCTGAAAGTTGTCCGTAAGGAAGTGTAGCCTAATTTGAAATATTAATGCGACTGACATCTACAATAAACACTTCATAACTTCCAAAAACAACTTTAAAATACTGTATTTACCGTGCTCGGTATATTTTTGACTGAAATAGGCCTACTTCAAACCAATCCCCAACAACACAAGATGCAAAGAGTGACACATAGCCTACAGGACCATTATGGAAAGAAAATAACACAAGTATCACACTTAAGTGAACCATACACCACCAACAGATGGCAACAAAAATGAACTCTCCAGGGTAAACGATAAACAGGTACCATAACAAGAAATATTCACTTATCATAAGTTATAAAAATTCACAATACAGTAGGGTCAACTGCATATCAATTGGCACTGGTTGTAGTACCTATTTATGCCTATGAAGCAGGGATCTGTTGTAATATGCTGCTTCAACAACAACAAAATAACAACAGCAACAAAATAATAATAATAATAATAAAAAATAATAATAATAATAAAGGGATACATAAAATGCTACACAGGTAAAATTTCACTCCACTGCCACCTACTAAATTAAGCTTAGTTTAAAGCCCAACATAAACTAATGCACATGCCACATTTGAAGTAGGCCTATAAATAGGTTGTCACATCTGAAGAAAAGAAAACATCCTGCAGCATTCAGTAATGTTGTTCCCAAAATACAGAAACAAGACATGCCAAAATAAAAGTAATTTAAGAATGAATTTCTATAAAAATCAACCTGACTCATAGACAGAATGATTAGAGGGAATATGCCTAAAAGTAGATTTGTCAAGGGGCGGAGAAGCAAATGTATGCTCCTGAAGTTCATCAAACACTTCTCTCTTAGCATGGATCAGTACTGCCATTACAAGTACATTTAAAGGGTCCTTCATCCTTGTCATTTTGTGCTGGAATTGTCGCATCATCTTTTCACCTTCCCTGCAGAGGTATATCACATCTAATGATGGGATTGAAAGGCCACCTCTGTTTTTCCTCTTCAGGAGGGCTGAATGTGAAACTGCTGTTTGGAGAACCGCCTTACAAACATTACATTCAACTGCTTTCTGTAATCTTTTCACAACAAAATCTGCTATATATTCCACTACATCCTCAACATACAGTGTCAGGTTGGCTGGGTGTGGAATGTAGTCATGATCATGACTAACAAAAAGTACATCAGTACTGTTGGCAGGCAGATGAATAGGATCACCAGTTATTTGACTGCTGTCTCTACAATTCATGATAACAGTAGGGTCAACTGCAGAGCAATTGGCACTGGTTGTAGTACCTATCTGTATATGGAGCAAAAGTCTTTTATATGCTGCTTCAAACTACCTAGCTGTGGGGTTGTTGTTATGACCACCATGACTCCTAATGGCACTAAAAAATACTTCCAGATGATCCTGACTAAGTTTGTAGGTGAGCAGAAAATGCATCTTCAGCTGTGGCATGTTCAAAATTGAGTCATACACTCCTAAGACAGACTTTAGACACACAATCAAACCTATGAAACCAGTTTTCCTAGAGCACTTCACTAGACAAACACCACCATCCATCTCTTGCAGTGATTGTATATATTAAATAGCCTCCTGAATGTAGGCCCTCGTACTGAGGATATTCTCTGCTTTCAATGGTTTCTGCCATCCCTTTGAACAAAGATTACGGCTGTTCAAGATATCAAATATATTGTTCATGAGCCAACAAATTTTACAGTCTCCTCACACCCTTGAAACTGAGGAAGATTTAAGTCTCTGTCACAATATGTCATTGCACTTGCAACACTTTCACTGAATGTTTGTGTGGCGAACTTTACTTTCATGGGTTCCTGCTCCCAGTGAATGTGCCTTTTGAAAAGTTTTGTTCCTAGATGAAGGCCCTCGATACTCTGAAGTTTCTCTAACTCTTCGAAGTACCTCCAATCTATGACATCACCCCTGGCAAAAGTTCTCTTAGCTCCTAAAGTATTCCTCACTAATTTTATAGCATGGCAAGCATCTAGAAGAATAAACACTTTAGAATCATTTGAAGGATTTTCAAACCAGATCACCATACTATTTTCATCAAAAGAAGCTCCCAAACAACGGGCCATGGATAAATTAGAAGCAGCACCATCAAAAGTAAGTGACACTACAATTACATTTAGGTCATTTAAAAATTTAAGGCACTCAATCACTAGGTTTGCTCTCTCCAAGCCACTTAAACCGTTAATCAAAAAATAACCCACTGGAATTTTCCAGTGTCCATTTAGTGAGACCACCATAAACACTAAAGCCTCCTTGGCTTCTGGTAAATCCTGATCCTCGATTTCAGTACCACAATTCACATAACCAAGAAATTGTTTTCCATCAAATTCAATGTGCTTCCGGATGCACATTTCATCCATCATCAGTGCACACACTAAGGGCTTTCCACTGATAGCCATCTCCTTCCCTTTTGAAATGAGAGCAGTTGCAGCCTCAGAACTGAATCCTGGCTTACCATCCACCGACTGATACCACTTCCGCAGTGTACTTGGATGGGGCAAACCATGAGGAAATACATCCCTCAAGTAGATGTATGCACGACTTGAATAGAAATTCAACGTAAGTGCAAAGCAGCGTAGTTCAGGAGGATACTCTGCTCTTGTATCACCATCCTTTGTTCGCATCAGAAGTTGGGCAGCAGCAGGAGAAAGACATTTCTGGAACAATGGAAGTTAAAAGGTGCATTATGCTTTTTCACAAGTTAATTTATGGTATTATATTATTTTTGAAATATTTGTTTAACAGAGATTGTGATACAATAAAATCAAATTACAGACTTCTAAAGGCTCCAAATTTTATGTATGTATGTATGTCTGTCTGTTAGGTCATCAACCCAGAGACTGTTTGGATGCTCAAATAGCACCACCAAAGGCTAGCGGATATAGGGAAACCGAAAAAATATTTAAGCTGTTGTTTTCTTACCTCAAGCGTGCAAGCAGCATCTTCAGTTATCATCATTTTCTCCTTCAGATGGTTTAGTAAGGCTTTCCCATTCTGCAACTGATTCATAGCTCGCCAATACTTCTACCTTTCCAATTTCAGCTTCTTATGGGATTTATCAATAACTTCCCTGGCAACCTGCATGAAGGTCTGGGCTTTCCTTGGTGACTTTACCATTTCCTCATTGTCATCACCAACATAAGATTTTCTGAACACCTTTGTATTAGGAAGAGACTCATTCTCCTCTTCCTGAGGAACACTGAAAAAATATGAAAATTATAAGGGTCAACAACAAAAATGTATTACCTATGTGTAATATAGTAACCTAATATGCTGCAATAGATGTTGCAGTTGAACAGTATGTTAAATATCCTAAACACAAATATTTCACATAAGGATGACAGGCCACATTCCTGCATAAATCTATGGAAAATAATAAATTTAAAAAAAAAAAAAATCTGCTCGCACACAACTTGTTGATGCAACAGGATCCACTTGAAGTTTCCTCTTCACAGGAGGTTTTCTCCTCTTCTCAGCTGGTAAAAGGTGGGGTGGAAAATTAAAAATTGTTGGTACTGCATTTGGCTTCAGTTTAACCCCACACCAAATGCTTCATTATCAAAACATTTCGGTGAAAAATGCTTAGAGCATAATCTTGAATGCTTTCCAGGTATGAAATTCTCTCTTCTTAATGCAACTACCCATTGCTTTTTCCTTGTCTCATCAGCAGGAAAACTGAAATCAATAAAAGCACAGTATTCAAAATTGCTGTAACCGGGAAACTGGAACTATAACCAATACAATAAACGTACGTATTCTACGGACACCTGACAACAACTGTATGAAACCCCTTACATCATCATCATATTTGCGTAAATATTTACTTACCCGTGAAAGGAAATGCCAGATCCTTTTTTGAAGGTCTCCTTGCATCCATACGCTACGCAATAGTGCACCATCGCTTCATTAACAGTAGCTAAAAGTCACTTTTAAGTACGCTGATCACTATTCTCGCCTATAACACAATGTTCAAAACTCTCGCACTACCCACCAGTCAGTTGATTGAGATCCTTGCTTCAAGAATGTGACGTCATCAGCCATCTATTGGATATATGATCGAAGGAGAGAACAGACTGGTTTCAGCAAAAAAAAGTGGATTAAGACAAAGTGCTCTATCACCTGTGGTCTTCATTGTAGTAATGGAGGAGTTAATGACAAAAGTGGCAAGGAAAAATGAAAGTGATGATGTTTACAGATGACTTGTTAGTCTGGGAAGAAAAGGAAGAAGAGGTGGAACAGTATGGAATGAAAATTTAATGCCAAAAAGAGCCAGATAGTGATCACAACTAGAGAGGAGGGACCTACAAGCTGGATAATGCTTGGTGGGGAACAGCTTAGGAAGGTAGATAGTTTCCAGTACCTGGGAAGTGTCATAGAGGAAAGTGCAAGAAATGATCAGGAGGGTATGTTGAAGACAAGCAGGAACATTCCTGAAAAGTTTCAGAAGCCTCGTTTGGAGCAAGGATGTCCCTCACAGAAGCAAATGAGTGATACACAGGACGTACTACTATATAGTAGAACCTCGATAATTCATAATCGGTTAATTGAAAATCCCGCCTAATTTGAAGAAGCTCTCGTTCCCGGAAACACAAGATACGGTTTTGCATGTTATTGAAATTGTTTAATTCGAAGTTCTATGTCGGCCCCATTACCAAAATTCAGACTTTTAATTCAAAACTGCCTTTAGATTTTAAAACAATAGTATGTTACAGAGTAATTTAAATTCAAAATTTATCCGTGTCATGATCAAACGCGTATTCCGGAATGTGGAGGGGTAGCTTTCCGGATTTACACTCACTTCGGTGTGTCTACAGTGTGCTTCATAATTCCTAAGTTGAATGAAGTCGGAATTCTTATGTATACAATCTTTTAAGGAATGCCATAATATCACACAGCAGGCAGTGTGCGGTAAAACAGAATCCGCGAACACTGGCAATGTCAATAGTTGACGAAAAAGCTTGGCTCATATAATCAATTCGTAGGCACCGAACAATATTGTCATTGCAGATGAAACTGGACGAAAAAGCTTGGCTCATATAATCAATTCGTAGGCACCGAACAATATTGTCATTGCCGATGAAACTGGATTGCTTTCTTTTAATGCCGAGCCCAAACAGTCTTATGGTTTTAAAGGAGAAAGTGCCAGCTGGGAATTGTACTAGTGTGGGGCTCATTGTACTGTGTTGCAGTGCACACATAGGAAAGTCATAAGAAAGTTTGATAAGCCACAATGTGTTAAGGTCGTCAGGCACTTTCCGTACAAGTATGAGGCATCTAAAAATATAAACAGAACAGTAATCCAAAAAATAATGCATTTACACAGGGGAACCAGCATAATTTATCCTCGTCTTTGAATTGTGTGAGTTTTTTCTTTCATTGCGTGAGCTTATGTTTGTCAGTGATTTATCCAAGTGCATTATTTGAACATTGTAAGTGCACCTTGTTGGATACATTTAGGAAATAGTTCCTTTTTCTTGGCATTTGAAAGGTTTAAACTGTGAATCTAGGTTAACTGCATGCAGTAACGAGCCTTAGAATATTTTGTAACGCGGCAACGGTTAGCATTTCTGAATTACAAATTGGTGGTTAATTCGAAATCACGCAATTCAAAGTCCGAATTTTGAGTCCCAACGACTTCGAATTAACGAGGTTTTACTGTACCTATTCTGATGTATTTAGCAGAAACTTGGTACTGAAGCAAAGAGCTGTAACTAGGTTGTAGGCAAGTGAAATGAAATTTCTGAGAAGCAGAATAGGAGTGACTGGAATGGATAAGATGAGAAACGAGAATGTTAGAAATATAGTAAAAGAAGAGCCACTACAGAACTTGATAGAGGCATCTAGATTTATATGGTGCGGACACAGGAAGAAGAGTTTGTCAGCAACAACTGTAACAAATTCAAAAGATGCTGAGGAAGAATGGAACCTTGATCCCTAAAATGTATTCCTGGGGATTATTAGCAGCATGCCTCGGTAGGTACGGGATGTCTTTTTTAAGGTTCCAACAACCGCTTCTGAGGCTGTGTTGAATGTTGTTATGAGGGAAGTGACTAAAGGTAGTGTTCAGATCAATATTTCAGATCCTTTGAATATTTGTACCTTTTTGTAATGAAAATACTTCTGGCTGATGCACGACCTTTAAAAACGTTTTATATGCAAAGACCATGCTAATTCAACGGAATGTGTGTGCGGGTGCATATACACAACACACATTGTTTTGTTAATAACAGAAAATTAAATGAAAATGAGAGAAAAGTTGAAGTGTTGCATTTATTTGCCTGTCAGTATATTTATTTCTGTTTATTCCTCATCAAGCTTTATCAGTTTGGAAGAAATATGGACATGTTTTTTAAATCCTCTCTTCCTCAGAACGATTCTAGATCTTGATTGGTCATCACTGCTGGTATGTTGATCTGGAGATGGACTAGCTTCTTCTGAATTGGGATGTCTTGCACCTGAAGACGCTTTTTGGACTGGCGTTAGGATGTATTCACATCCCCATTCACTTGGGGATAAAGGCTGCTTTATTGAACAGTGTGTTGGTTCATTAAGCTTCCATTACAGGCACATTACTCTTTTTGTCCCAATTCTCTTGTATTAGTATCTGTATTTCTGATAATGCTCTGTTGCAACATGGGACCTCTGTGGCAAATTCTTTTGTTTTGTAATTTGCCCAGAGTATTGCAATATATTGCTGATTGCAATATGCATTAAGCATTACTATTTTCATGTACTTAACATCATTTAACTGTAATTTAAATTAAATGAACTTGAGTTGATTCAAATGCAAATTATATAACTAGTTTGATACCATTGTTGGTGCTTGTATTTTTTTGAAATTTTGGAGGCCTTGAAATATCATGGTGGTGGTGGGTTATTTTATTGTAAATGGATATGAATTGTAACCACCATCTTTGGAACTGGAAGTTTCAGTCCTAAGTGAGAATGGTTTTTTTGATTATTTTTTATGGCACAGCAGCCTTAGTGAATCTGGCCTTGAAATCTAAGTAATTTTATCTTTAGTTGTTGGGAGAAAGGTGTAATTTGTGATATACAGGCAGCATATGATTGAACTGATAAAAATCATTTGCAGTGTGCTTGAAACATGAGTTCCACTGAACTCTCTTACCATACTTCATGAATACAAATGGTGCCTGTAAATTGTAATAAGCCATGTTTCTCTCCTTACCAATTCCACATGGTATGGCAGTTAACTTCACGTTTTTAGGATTAAGCTGATTTATTAAGAATGCTGGACCATAGATATAATATGTCAGTAATTGATAAGATGTGCGGCTGAGCTAAGAATGCTTAGTGGTCCACCTGACTACTTCGTTTGTTTCAGGGATATGGACGTCCGAATGAATGACAGGTATGCTGTTGCTTCTTATCTCTAATATACAGTAATATCTCTGTTCTCTATTTATCTGGCATGCTTTACATTTTTTCAAGAAGATTATCTTCTGTATAGTAAGTCTATTGATACTAGTGGTAGTTCATCAGAATTGCTCTTTTGTTAGCTTCTTTTGTCTCTTCATGCTTTCAAAGAACTGAGTCTCAAGTCTGACTCTCTTGTAGATGCAGCAAACTAACTTGATCACTGCTTTTGGAATTTCTTCTATTTTGAGGGAAAGGAAGCAGTTTCATGTGAAAGGTGATCTCAAGTGTATTGCACATTTATTTCAAGTTAATGCTTCTGTTGTCATTCTGACAGTAGTTCCATATTGTGCAACTGTTTGGAATTTTTCCTGTCTCATCCTGCCTAACGCAGGTTGCTGCTGTAAATATCATCTTTATAAACACTTGTTATTGGGATATAGAAAACTTTTCTCTTGGATTGTACCTTACACTAAACATTTTTACAAATTTTCATGTATAAAATATATCCTTTATCATCCCTATCATCCTAATATTAATATAGCATTGCATTTTAGGCTGTGGTCTATTCAGCAATAATATAAAGCTAAAGAAGTCGGCGAGAGAGATAGAGAGGTGGTGATAGGAATAAGAAATGGAACAATAGTAGATCCAGTGTGAAAGGTGGGAGCATTGGAAAGAGGAGACAACAAACATTAAAACTCAAAAGGACGAGGATAATCTTCATATATTCATGTCCATCTCTGGTTGGTCTTGATGCAGGTAGTGTAGAATTAGTAGATGGCCAGATAAATACAAGGAAAGGGTAGATGATTATGTTCATCCTGCTAATGAAGCTGAGAAGCACTAACAATTTCGTCAGGGGCCAAGAAGATGTGGATGTATATAGAACTGAGATTGATGATCAGAAGACCTATATATTAGAATACTGTATGTTATGAATATATGGAGATCGTCCTTTAGTGTTTCCGTTTTTGTCCTTGTGTCCCCTGTGTTTCCATATACTGATCTAGCATTTTATTTATACTATTGTGTGTTCCTTTTATTGTTTCTATATCTCTCTGTCATATATAGATGACTTGATTTATACATCTTCGCTCCTTTCCTATAATTAAAAAGCTAAATAAGTTAACCTAAAATGATCAGGATATAACCATCTGAGCAACATAAGTATGCGTGGAAAGGTCTCAGTTTTAGGATGTTTCGACATCAGTTGCTTTACTCGTGAATGTGGACAGTGAAGTTAGTACTACATAGAATTACATTTCCAATATACTAGCAAAAAAGGGGCTGTTAACTCTTAGATGATAATTGCCATTGTCAATTTTGTATCATGTTTTTATATATATAGAATAGTATAAGTAAAATCAAATCAAGGTGTAGCAAGGCCAGTGCTGTGAGCTCACTGTTACAGTTAATGGTTTCATGCAAGAAGTAAATTCTCAGGAAATTAAAAACTGGTGCCAGTTAAGAACTCTTGGCAAAGGTGTTGTCTTATATGAAGAATGCGTATCGGCTATCAGATGGCTCCAATCTGGTCAAGGACTGAGTAGTTATGAATGGCAGGGTAGTGCAGCACCTGTGAGAGCTATCCAGGGAAGGAGTCAATACATCACCCATTGTAGGCATTTTAACAAGACTAAAACTTTAGCACGTGTCCTTGGCTCCTGCCCCGATGGTGAATGCCTGCGGAGTACTAGATACCATTTGATCAGGAACAAGATTAAAGTCATCCCCGGCTGAGAACGATAAAGTGTACAAGGATGTCAATTGTGTTTCAGAAAATCATAGTACACAGAAATGATACAGCAGTCAATGGGAAATGTAGATTGCAATTTCCTATCAATCCAATTCTTCTAAGATCAGCCAAGGGCAGTTGATCGAGAGGAGGAGCATATCTACGAGCCAACAGCAAACTATTTTCTTGAGACCTTCTCCGACTTCAACAATATCATGGTCACAGGGCTGCCAGTAGGGTGTGGATGCACTGTTCCAAATACGTTTCTGGCTTTGAGCAAGTTTGGTCTAAAGTAACAGGTCAGGAGGTAGCCTTATTTGCTCTGAATGGTTGCATTCATATTCTACGAAATCATTTATACAATCCTTATTCATTTAAATTTTTTTGTGGATCAGTCTTTATGTGATAGTCATTATAATTATTGTCTAATTGTTAATAGCTAAATTTGTGTATTAAAGTATAGACGCAAAGACTTGTATGATATGCTCTGTCATAATGGCAACCCGCTAATTGGGAAGCAATTAAATAAATAAATAAATAAATAAACTCTGTTTTCAGACCTACTTTGCTGTACAGGAATGAAAGCTGGGTGGATTCAGAATACCTTTTTTATAATTTGGAAATAAGCTTGAGGGTAGCAAAGATAATTGCTGCTAAAAATATGTGGGAACTATGGAGGTAGAGGGTACTCGGAATAAAGAGTTAAGGCCAAGTTCAGAAAGAACTTGGATGAATCTGTGTGTGTACTGGCTTAGGTGGTGGGGTCGTGTGAAGTGAATGGAGAATAGGCTACCGTGAAGGGCAAGAGGAACAGAGACCAAAGCAAAGGTGTTTAAACTGTTTCTGATTGTCTAAAGATCCGAGATGTGAAACTAAATGAGGCCACTGGACTAGGTTCAAATAGAGGAGTGAGAGGGTTAATTCATAGAGGCTTGGAGACTGAATGCTGAAAGGCATAACAGGCTATTGTTGATATAATGCGTGCATGCTTTCTGGAAGGGATGGAAGGGAACAATATGGTAATGGAAGATATAGTTGTTTTAAGGGTGCAACATCTTGGTCATCAGCCTTGACAGATATTTAATGAGTTAGCCAGTCATACATGAACATTGGTTGTCCTTCACCTTCACGATATCTTAATAGAAATAATAGTTTGGCTGTTTCCTGTAAAAAAAATTTTTTTTTTTTCTGTAAGTTTCTCGCCTGTTTCCTTGGAGACTTCTTGATTGTAGATCTAGGGCTGATATTGATGTTCAAGTGTACATATAGTTAAAAATAATTTTGGATCAAGTTATCTTTCTTTTAGATTCTTTTTCATCAATCACATCACTTTGTGTTATATTTATTATGGTCAGCAGCTGCTTATTAAGGATGTTAGATAATGAACAGAAATTGAAAATGCTGTTATTGTATGTGCAAAGCTTCACGGGGGTTTCAGCCTAGTGTTTCAAACTGTTCCATACAAATGGTTTAGTTTAGATAGGAGGATATGAAGTTATACTTCCGAGCATAGCGGCCATACATGTTAACATGCTCGGCTATGGAGTGAAGCATTCTGCATTCGCGATAAGATTGGGTTCAAAACCCACCATTAGATGTCTTGAGAATGGTTTTCTGTGGTTTCCCATTCTCACTTCAAGGTAAATGGTGGGGCAGTTTTATATATATGTATAGGGTACAGCCAATTCCTTCCACCTCCTTACCCAGTTTTATTCAGCATCATTCATTTCATGTTCAGGAAAGACATTGAGCTGTTAAAATATGCCATATAAATTAATTTCACTCATCCCTGACCCTGTATCAAGAAATAGGATTAAGGGATAGACTTACATAAGAACGTACACGTTACTGCAGGTGTGTCGAAAGACGCGAGGATAAGCGAAGAAGACAACAGCAAACTGCACATCTTCATACACTGCTGTCTTCCTTTAGACGTATTCTATGCTTGTTTGAGTTATATGTACATTCCTTGCTAGTTTCTGAGGTCATTGCTATCCAGCTTCTTTTGGGGAAGGGCTTTTCTGATACTTCTTCTTACACTGACCTGTTTTCATGTTGCTGTTTGATGTTTGCCATTATTATTATTATTATTATTATTATTATTATTATTATTATTATTATTATTATATCCATCTATGTTTGACTTTTTATTCATACACTTATGTCTTTTACATCAGTGAATTCCTTTCTCCTTATGTGCTTTCCTCTTACCCTAATACTCTGTACATCAAGATTGAAGATCTGTCTACAATGTCGCCCTCAATAAGTGTGGATGCTGACCCCCTTGATGAAGCTGGGAAGCAGAAATGAGCTTGTCGGGGGCTGAAAAGAAGGGGATCTAGAAGAGTGGTGTTGATGCAGAGCTTGTCCTCATCCTTGATTTTTTTTTTTTCTACTGCTCCTTCCACACTGACCTGTCATTGTGTTTATCTTATCTGTGTATGTTACAGTTCCCAGGTACTCTCTCTCTGATTTATTTTTGTATACCTAGTTGTTCCCTTTAAATTGCTTTTTCTTTTCTGTGAATATCCTGAGGCACTACTTCCGTTGTTTCCCACCCTCTCGCAGTAAGGCACGTGCAGTTAAGCTTGTAAGGTCTGACCATTACTGCAGATATCTTTTATCTTTCTTCTTCCAGAAGTTTCCAAATTTATGGCAAGCTAGAGAAACTTCCAATTCATCTTCCCACAACTCGCACTCTTAATTACAAAAAGCAATGTTTTATAATTAACCACCTATCCCATACATCAAAATATTGTTACAGGTTTTGCTAAAGTTTGTTGTTTATGGGTGTAATGTGACATTCGCAGGAAGATGAAGGGAAGTTCAAGTATGCCAGCACCAGGGTTGCTTCGTTATGAGGAAACACTAAATAAAATAACATTTTGATGTATTGAATAGATGGTTTATAATAAAACATTGTTTGTTGTAATGAAATAGACTTTCAATGCAGATTAAAAGATGAGGTTAGTTACTTGCACTTGCACTCATCGGTTTTCTATAATTTTTATTATTCTGATCGACTCCTCCTCCCGCCAGCGTTTTCATTATATTGGGTTATTTTTGAGAAGATCAACATGCAGATTTAAATAATACTGTTGTCTCAGTTTCTTATGAACTTTTGACGCCATGGGACCATGTTGCATTTGTTTTCAGAGTTTGGAACCGCCAGCTACATTGCATTTTATTTTGCTGCATAGTTTTTCTTTGAAGGAAGTTCAGTTTAAGAATAAGTTCAAAAGTGTCTTGAGATTACCATATCCGCCCACTTTTTTTCCCCCCAATGTTAAAAAGTGCTAATAAGAACTATATTGGATGGTTTTATTGTATGTCGTTTAGACTATACCAAATTTGAACCCTGAATTAGGTGGAAACCTGTGAGGTTCAATAATCTAAATCTACTAATATGAACTGTAGCAGTCTTATCTGCACGACCTAACATTGTAATTTTTTTGGAGGTCTATTTGTATCGTTCCCTAACTCTACTGGCTTGTGTGGCAGAAATTCCTGCTTGCTCCACAGCCAGTTCAAGGTCACAAATAAATCAGAACTTCTTAAAGTTTCGTTTTTCCATGTTGTGGCTGGTGTTGTGTTGTTTGGGTTTGCATCACTGTGTCAGTGCTTTCCATTTGGTCACTATCCGGTCATGGCAGATCATGTGCAATGGAGGGTTTTGGTCTATTTGTCACTTCAGTTGTATAAAGGAGAGAGAAAGAGAGAGGTTTCATGAAAGACAAAACTTACAATAATGTACAGGTTTTGCAAAAGTTTGGTGTTTGTGAGGGTAATGTGACATTGGCAGGAAGAAGAAGAAAAGTTTAAGTATACCAGCACGAGGGAGACCAACCTTTTAACTTCGAAAATTGGGAACTTGGAATCACTATCCCTTAGGCCTTTATACATCCATGGTAATAGTTACTACACAAATTCTAGGATATCCTTGAATCGTGACAAAATCTAATTTTTAACCTGCAGTCTAGAGAATTATATAATCTGGCTCCTTGTTTAAATGGTCTGTGTACTGTTCTTTGGTTCAGAGGGACCCAGGATCACTTCCTGCCGGAGTTGGGGATTTCGATTCCTCTACTCGGGGAATGGGTGGGTGTGTGTGTGTGTTAGTCTTATAACATCTACATGCAGCAAGTACATTATACTACAAACCATGAGAATCATGCAGTGATGAATACATCCTCCCACATAGGGTTGGTGTTGGGAAACCAGCTGGAAAACTGCGCTTAATCCAGCCATAGTGCAATTCCAACTACTTAGGGTTGTGCCTGGAAGAATAGTAGTGTGGAGAGTTACGTGGTATGTTGTACATAACGCAATGCTAAACTTCCACTAGGTCTGCCAGAGCTATCTTCTCCACTTGCTTTTTGTTTAAGATGATTAGTTTTCGACTAATTTACACCTTTTTTAAAAATTACAACATCAGACAGCCCTCCATGTGCCATAGAAAATCTTATTTCACACTTCACACTTGATTAGGAAGCTTAGTAAGTGATGATATGAGGAACAGTATGGAGGTAAGAACTCTGCCATCGCTAAAGAAACCTACAGCAGAAAGAAAAGACTACTATATAGGATTTGAGGTTAAGGAAGACTCTGGCGAAATGCTCTTTGTAGTGTGGTGCTATATGGAACAGACACCTGGACACTAAGGAAGGTAGGTTGAAATGGACTAGAAGCATTTGAGATATTGTTGTGAAGAAGGATGGATAGGGTATCGAACAACCAGATATTGGAGAGAGTTTGAGAAAAGAGGAAGTTCTTACAAACCATCCATACAAGGAAGAGGAACTGGCTACGAAAGGAATGTTTGCTGATGAACACTCCATAAAGATTGGAAGGAGAAAATGAGGCCGAAGAAAGTACCAGATGGTGGACAGTGTCAAAATAGCAGGGAATTGCAGAGAAACTAAGGAGATTGCTGCAGACAGGATTGCATGGAGAGTGGCTTTGTGAAAACCTGAGTAAGTGCAGAACACATTATATTATACACTTGATACACCCATGGTATAATTTTCTAACCATTTAAAGTCACTGACTCAGGCTTTACAGAACTTGCACATTTATTCATTTTGTTTGTGAAGTAGAATGTATTAATATTCCAGTCGTGATTACCTAGCTCAAGAGCTCTTTGTTCTTGTGAAAATTTAATTTTTAATCATTGCAATAAAACTAACGCTAATTGGTACCGTACTACAATTCCATGCACACACACCAAGTTATAAAGTTCAGCACTGGCCAATCCACTGAAGACAGCTGTGGGTGGTTAACATAACACCAGTACAATCCGCCAAATGAGCAGTAATTGCTGAACGTGAGCACTGTTGCCACAACTAATTTTTTCTGCAGACTGAGCTTGTTAGATATAATATATGAGCATCCGCTATTGGGTATAAAATTAAAATTAATTCATGGACAGCGATTTGAGTTTGGGACAACGTACTAAAGACTTTCATCTGGGGGCTCGACAAAAATTTGCTTAGATTCAATAAAGTCCTGAGATATTTATGTGCCGGGCTGAGTGGCTCAGACGGTTAAGGAGTGGCTCAGACGGTTAAGGCGCTGGCCTTCTAACCCCAACTTGGCAGGTTCGATCCTGGCTCAGTCTGGTGGTATTTGAAGGTGCTCAAATACGACAGCCCCATGTCGGTAGATTTACTGGCACGTAAAAGAACTCCTGCGGGACTAAATTCCGGCACCTCGGCGTCTCTGAAGACTTTTAAAAAGTAGTTAGTGGGACTTAAAGCAAATAACATTATTATTATGGATATTTAGGACAAGTTGCAACTCTGGCCAGTAAATTCAGAGAATCAAAGACAGTAAAATTTAATTAAACTGGTTTGCTTGTTAGTGCATACATACAGGGCAAATGAAAGCAGGGTTATCCAGTAAGTCGTAAAGTTGTTAGAATGGTGGCATGGGAGTTAAATGTTCCAGTAACTGAAAATTTACGGCAACAATTGATGCAACATTTAAGCCGGTATGTATGCACCCTTGGACTACTATTGCGGAATGCCTACCGACACATTCTGCCGAATAATTAGGCTACCTGTCTGCATTACATAATAAAACTGAGGAAAGATCGCAATATTTTATAATACAGTGCCATGAAACATTTAATTGCACATTGTTATTGTGTATACTCCTGTCAGTCTATTTCATGGATTTAGGTAATTTTAATGTATGATCATGGGTTTTTAATTTTATGTCCTGTATAAATGAAAATGTTGAAAGCAACTAACTTTGCAGGTGTACCGAGAATACAATTATTTATGTTCACTTCAGATTATTATAATGGGAAGCAGTGCTGAAAACACAGCTGTTTCTCATACCAGAACACGCAATAAATACACTGTCCTCACATTCTGGAAATTTGTACTTGCTTGGATGTTGTTAGAATCGTAAATTCATATTCTTTTGGAAGTAGACTACCGGTAATGCATTTAATAGGCTGCCAATCTACTTGGGAAAAGCACTTTTTAATTTCTTGTTACATTCAGATACGATTGCTAAACATAGGACTGCACGCTAGTTTCTAATGTATATTGTTTTCAACAGTGAAAGTTTTACCAAAATCCTGAATGGGAACATAATGCACTTACCTTATTAGCTTGAAAGACATTTTGGAAAGTTGCACTTGATAGAAAAGATCTAGCTGTAGAGTTAATTAGTGAATGTGGATTTATCATTCATTAAGTTCCAGGAACACATTTCTTGCAATATTTTATTGCATATTTGTAAGAGTACTTGTTTTATGGAAAACCATATATATTTAACTCTTTGGATATACTTTACTTGTTGGGTGTTGTGACTTTGAAAGCTGAAATACCGTTAATACTGAATTCTCTTTGGGTAATTAGTTGTTTGTTACAATTCGGCTGGATTACTATCACTGTTGATTAAGATTGCAACATCCCTGCTTTTACTGCTAGCCTGGTAGTTGAAGCAGCTGTCAAATTAATGGTGATTATGATAATGGGTTGGTGACTAAATATGTTCATATTAAATATCTGATAAAAATTAAACACAGAAACATGCAGGAATTTTTATTGGCCCGTCTTAGGTACCAAAATTATTTCATGTACTTGAAATTTCCTATTCTGTTAACAAACGGTAGTTTTATGAAACATTTGCCCAGGTGACTGTTGAACTCTGTATGTGGTGAATTGGATATAAGTGCAGAGGTAATCCCAAAAATAAGGTCTATTTTTTTATAAATACATAGACCTGTTTATTTCTACAATGGTTTGCATCATTTTACAGCTTGAACATTTAGCTATTTTTCTACATAATCGCCATTTTGGTCGACCCATTTCTGTAGACGCTGGGACAGTTTTTATATGCCCATGTTATACTAGCTCGCCCCCATGCTGTTCAGGAATTTGTGATCGGCGCTTCGGGTTACCTCAGGAACCAAAGTGCAGAGATCATCCTGGGTGATCCGCCGATCTTCACGCATGATTTGCTCAACCTTCACGACTGTCTCGACGGAAATCGACGGTCTCCGGCTCCTTTGTTCATTCATCGTGAATTTCAGTCCGATCGGCTACAAACTCTCTACACACTTACGAACATTTTTGACATTCATACACAACTCACCATACACTTGCGTTCACAAACCGAATAACTGCTCACACTTCGCAGGTGGCAGTACCATCCAATGGGAACTCTATTCTCAATGGCTGCCAAGACTTGAGTGCCTCAGTGCGGCGTGCGCGTGTTTATATGCGAGCGCGGGAAACACACTTCACAGCATTGTGACCAACGGCCACACGAACAGAGTTCTATATTTTAAGAAAAATACTAGACCTTATTTTTGGGATTATCCTCGTATATTTATGCTAGCAATTGATACCCTGAACTTATCTGTACTCTGTTAACTAACTAGCTGCCGGATACAAATTTGATCCCCAACATGAAACCCAGGAATGAAATGATGATCGGGACAAAATAAGTTGTGACTTAGTAGAAAACCAAATACAGTTTATATCCTCAATCCCACAAGAAATCAGAATGATCCAGTTTGACAATGAGGACCTACTGCTAGTGACACAGTTGAAAAATCTAGGGTCTGTGAGTCCTGAGAATGTTACGTTTACCAAATACCAGGATTAGTGTTAATGGATTCCATACAAGGTAGAGATCCTTTGGCTGTAATTAATTACATGCTCAACAGTAACATAAAACAGCAATATTTTCTTATTCTAGCAGTAAAATTCTGGAAGTCCATTTCAAACGTGTCTCTTGAGAACCAGAGCTCAATTTGGCAGGTTCAATTCTCACTCAGTCCGGTGACATTTCAAGGTGCTCAAAAACGCCAACCTCATGTCTGTATATTTACAGGCACTTAAAAGAACACTAGTGTGACATTACACCATTATTATTATTATTATTATTATTATTATTATTATTATTATTATTATCATCTTTTGGTAATATTTTCAGTTTGTGTCATTTTCATAACATTGACATTTTCTTCATTACTAAATGTAATTTGCAATCTGACCTAAAGTGGGTTTGCGTGAGGACTGAGTGACAATTTGTTTTTACAAACTGTAGTTAGTAATGTCTATTGTAGTCTGTAATCATGTTTTCCATACTAATGGTTTCAAGGAATAGCTGCTGAATACATAATTATGTTAGGTATAATATTTTCCTGAGCACATTTTCCGGTTGGTAATACCCATGGCACTTTAAAAAAACAAATTAGGAATTGTTCTCCTTTCGCAAAAGAACAGACCAATCACTTCAATTGTATTAAGTTCGTATTGAAATAAAAAGTAGTGTATAATTAACTCGTATAAATATTTTATTACTTTGGGTATAGTTATTTTTGGTAACAGTTTTAAATTAATTGCTTCGTTACGAATTAATTTATATTCCGGGAACTGGATTTGCTGATTATTCCTGATACCTTCAAAGAAACTTGTAGTAGTTGCAAAATTAAATACAGCTTTCATTATGGTTGAGAATTTAGGAAATATTTAGGGGTCTCATAATTCAGGCTAATTTTAGAAATGAACCAATCTAAATGCTGATATTATTCCTCTCCAGATATCAGTAGGGGAAGAAGGCTTTCAAACATACCAATAAATATATCATGAGAGCTGCTTTCCTCCTCTTAAAAGTAGTTGATTGGTTACTGATCTTTCTAACGGTGAATTTTCTTCAATGTATCAAACTACTTTTTTGAAGATAAGTCTTCTAAAATTACAGTTTCTGAATGTGCAGGTTTGTAAGTGGTAGTCTTAGTACCATTGGGAAGTAGACAACAAACTGCTGAAAGAAAAACAAATGAATATTGAAATACTAGAATATGATTTGAACAACATGGAGTGCAAGGATAAAGAGTGGCTGGAGATTGAAGATTAGGCCCCATGGCAGATAAGAGAGTCTAAAGTAGCATAAAATTCTGTTACCAAGGGATTTTTGGTAAAGGCTTGCAAGGGTCAGTTTGTCTGCAATTTTATATAAAATATATTTGAATCAAAGTAACTTTGCCATAACAATTGTAGCAATGTACACATTTTAAAAACTAAGTAAACAGTGATACTATAAATTTGATTGGTTTAGGTACTTGCTATTTGTTTATGACCCAAATTGTTGTCCGCACTCTGGCTGCTGAGGCTGGTTGGCAGCTCTCGAATCACAAATGCTGATGTACGAACATGGTTTTCACTATGTGCACTTGATGCCAGGAAATAATTTGTCTTTATGTCGAGCCTGAGCCTTTGCAGACCTCTAATTGTTCGCTCATTATGGTATTGCTGCAAAATGAGTCGATATTGAAAATATTTTTCTGATATTTTTTAATAGCTATAATATAATCTGTTAAATGTGCAGAGTTTCCTCAAGAGGTTACTCATAATTGCCATCCAAGCAGCTGCTATGTTGTGGCATTATTCCAGCCATTCTGTGCATTGCACTCCAGGTACTCTGCAAATATGTCTTGTACCAGGCCAGTATATTTTTAGTTCATTAATGGACACAAATGTGAACTGCTTCAGATTTAACATGGACTATACAATTAAACTATACTCGTGTAAAGTGTACCCGTTAGTGAAAGGACAAGAATGTGGGTGTTGGTTTGGTAGTGTCTTGTTCCTCTTTGCAAAATGTTCATGTGAATAATTTGACAAGCTAGTGGATAGATGAATTTGAATAGTATGACCTATCTCAGGGTTGGCCTACGTGCTGTCCCATTGGAATGGCATATAATGATTTATAAGAAACTAAGTAAACAGCTCTTCACATCAAAGCTGATAAAGAGAAGGTATGTGAAGTAAGAAGTTTCGAAATATTGTCTTTGGTTCTGTAAATGTGATATCAAGTATTGGCTTGTTATTTTGTATCTTTTTTTGCCAAACCTTATTTCAGTATACACTAATTTTAAGATGCAAATTTAGGAAAGAATCTTATGCCCAATGTGGGCCATGGCTTCCCGCGAGACCTTCCTCCAGGTTTGTTTCCTTTGCAACTCTCCACCACATCTTCACTTCAAAGTCTCTTCACATTCTTAAACGCAAAATCATTTCATTGGGGATAGGGTCTCCAAAATCTCCACTTCCTTTCTGGGATGTATTTCATAATTATTATTGGCTTATATCCTTACCGTTCATTCCTTGCACCTGCCGTGCCCTTATTAGATTACATATTTTGATTGATATCACATTACCAGGTGATCTCTACGTATAGTAGAACTCCTGTTCTTTTCCAATACTTACAGTAGGCATCTCTGTCATGTTCTAGAAAAGAATGTGTTTAGCTAGAGTTGCTTTGAGTTCAGCTTAAAGGCAAATGTTACTTGCATTCTATTTTTGTTGCACTCGTGTCTCTTGGAAGGGAGGAGGAGTATCTGAATAAATATGGTATCTTTAACACCAAAAGAA
Organism: Anabrus simplex; assembly: GCF_040414725.1. Lineage (NCBI taxonomy): Eukaryota > Metazoa > Arthropoda > Insecta > Orthoptera > Tettigoniidae > Anabrus > Anabrus simplex. Next base: position 59,541,141 of record NC_090276.1, read on the forward strand.
AAGCCCCTTTCCTCAAATGAGATTTAGAAAGGGTATTTAGTTTTAATGATCCATTTGAGAGTTTAATTGGTTACCTTCAACTTGATATTGCGAGAGGGGCTTACAATGGTCATTTAGCAAGCTTAATTTCTGTTGTGTTATTTCACCGTAAATCTGTAGTAGTCTTTGTTTCTAAAATATTACATATCTCCTGGAATGTAACTGGTGCGGATCTGTTGAGAGTTTAACAGGAACTGATATTCTGTAAGATTTTTATTTCTGTCAGCTCTTGAAATTGCAGTCTAGCCTATTAACTCTTAAATTGTCTTGCTACCTATTTACTGAAATTATCACAATAAAGTGTGTTTGCTCTGCTATTTTGTGCACCTTAAACTAAAGAGGAAATGGTGTTGACAGTCGGCAAAATATTGTAGATAGAATTGAGTTGAGTATGGTTGGCGTCATTGGAACATAAGCCGAATCCTGACGTTATTAGATGGGTGCCATGAGATTTTCTCCAGATTAACCAGCTGGTGAGGAGTGCAAAGTTTCAACTCGATGAGAACTGGAGATGCAATGCAAGGTCTTGCGATCTTTATCTACACCAGTACGCTCCATCAGCCTGTGGCAATTGCTACTGACATGCAACATTTTCAACTCTATTCTATTTAGAATATTCTGCTTAATGACAAACTAATTTCTAGTTAGGATGATTAATGTGTTTGTTCTTGCTGTTAGATCCAAACTTGTGCACTAAAATTAAGGCAAACTCTAAATTAGGGATTTACTGTTTAATAAAGATTATCCTAATATCATCTTTCTGCATGCGTAGTGAATGATGGAATTATCCTCTTGCTTTCAGATATGGGCCTCCAACAAGAACAGAGTATCGTCTCGTAGTGGAGAACCTCTCCAGTCGTGTGAGCTGGCAGGTACGGTACTTTCTTGTCAAGTGATTGCCTGTTTGGGATGAATAACGACGTAAGTCCTTGGCATTTTCCTATTTATGAGAGCAGTTTCCTAGTAAGTGATTCTCATATCTTATCCACCTCTGAACAACAGCTTTCAGCTTTATAATGTGAGAACATGAGCAGAAAACATTCTCCTTTCCTAATTAGTTATAATCTGTGTGTGTGTGCATTTAAACTTTTCTCATATCTTGACATTATTTAGTCTGAAATTAGAGGAATAGTATTTAAACCAAACGTATTGATTTATTTGTTTTCTTAGCTAGAACATTTCTTTATATTATAAATGGATTCATTGTGTTTGAAGCAAGAACCCATGTTTCTTGTTACGGGTGTTTTAACATTTTTGGTGATAGCGTTGAATGGTGTTTGACATCATTAATTTGGATTGCTCGCAGCTCAAATGCATTTCAGAAGCATCTTCAAATTTTTGTACCTATTGATTGTTCTTGTTCAGTTTACTGTCCCACTCTGAGACTACAATGCAACTTATAATTTATTCATTCAAGCCTTCATTGGATCATAATGTTGGGGATAGCGGTGAATACTTCATATCTTTCTTTGAAATGTGTTGGTTGGGATGTTTCACTATACTGACAGTTTATTTTGATTCGTATCAGTAACTAAAGTGAACAAAATATACATCAACCAGGTCCTCAAAAATTGTTACATCTCCGAGTATCAGAATATGTGTAGAGCATATCAGTGTTAGTTACTTTCACCCATTAAAATAGCAGGTTGTAAGAGATGTCTTGCAAGAGGTAGAATTTTTATCAAATATTATAAAAAAGGGTTCCGGTAATACTGCCAACTGAATGGATATGAAATCTGAATTGAATCAATAGTATGATCGATCAATGTTAATTTACCTAAACCGTCATTTCCATGTAGGATTACTAGGTTGTTCCTGTGATGTACTTTGATTTTCCTCACTCGTGTTCAAGCTTAACCTATATTTTGACTTTGCTGTGTAAACAACAACAGTATTTAAAATGTTACAATTATACTGCCAGATGTCTCACGGCGATACATGATCGATTCATATTTTTTGTGTCGGAGGTTGCCAATACGAATCTCAAAGATAACCGAGGTCTACTAATTCAGGGAGCCGAAGTATCACTAAAAGTTTCGAGGTTAGTAGTAATAAGCACACACTGTTATACTAGTCATGGGATAACCATATGTAAAGGCATTAGTTAGTGATGCCACTGTACTGTAGCATCTTGGAAGTGGTCAGAACTGTATCAGTTGTGATCTGACTTCTCAAGAAACGTCATTTATGCTGGTCATCGCAAACTTACGTGAATTATCGGCTTTCAAACAGTGTATGGTAATGGGAGCCAGAAGAACAGGATATTCCATTTTTGAAGTTCTGGAGACGTGTGAGGGTGTCATGTATCAGGAATATCTCATGGAGTGAATTGTAAGTTTGTGGCTAGAATAGTATGGTAAGCAGTTACTTACCTGTTCTTTAGCTGAGATTTAATGAAAGTAGCAGTCGGTGCCCAACAGTGCTTTCTAAATTACTTTATTTTAGCAGATGATTGACGCTACTTGCAAGGATTAACTTATAATTTGCATGGGCAGAAACCCAAGCCCTGAATGGGAGTATTGATTTTAAGAAATATACTATTTTCTCCAAGATCTTTCCATACCTGCCAACCCTTCCGATTCACCCGGAAACTTTCCGTTCTTTAACTCATCTTTCGATTTTCCGATTTATTTTTACTTCTTCCTATTTTTGACCAATATAACCTCAAGTACGGCCAATACTTTTCCCCTAGGATAAAGGATAAATTCTTATGTGCTTGAATATTTACGAAACCTCATTTTCAAGCATATTTATTTAACGCTTTCTTTCGCGAGTGTTTTGTCCTGGCTTTGTGTATTGTGTTCCCCGCTCACCACAGCGTGTGTGCTTTATACAGCTGGGGATATGGGACGGCAGTCATCCTGTAAGCAAGAGGCGCTAGCGGCTCAGTTAATCGGGACGAAAGAATGAGTTTGTTATTTTGTTGTTCGCACGCTGTTGACATCGCTTGTTTCGTCGAAGTTTTAGGCCGCGTGTTTTTTCTTGTGTTTCTATGCTTTACCCCTCTGTCAAAGTCGTATTCTAATAATGTATGGAACTGGGCCAGTTGGCCATGTGGTTAGGGGCGCACAGCTGTGAGCTTGCATCCGGGAGATAGTGGTTCGAATCCTACTGTCGGCAGCCCTGAAGATGGTTTTCCGTGGTTCCCCATTTTCACACCAGGTAAATGCTGGGGCTGTACCATAATTAAGGCCACGGCCTCTTCCTTCCCATTCCAGGCCTTTCCTATCCCATCTTCGACATAAGACCTATCTGTGTCTGTGCGATGTAAAGCAAATAGCAAAATAGGAAGAATATTTTCCATTGTCGGTACTTTAAACCCACATGTCTAGCTCACCTGATGTGCCCTTATTTGACTTTTCCGGGGAAAAACTCATGCCGGAATTTTACGCCAAATGACGATAACCGCAAATGAGTTGAACCAGTTGTGTTTATATTATATTTGATGTATCTTTTAAATGTAAATGAAGTGTAAATACTTTTTAAATATCTGAATTCCTTGAATGATTTATGCATCCGAAGTTTTCGGCTGTATTTTTTGTCAAAGTGCGTTAATTATGCGAGAAACTACAGTATTATGCAGTTTGTTGCATGTGTCGGTCTGACATAAATATTATTATTCGTATGTAAGTGTCGTACATGAGAATGATTAGGTACATTTTCTTTTAACCATTTTTCATGTTTTCTTAGTTTAAGATTTTAAATTTAATGGTCAATTCGCATTGTAACTGTAGATATGTATGCCTTTTATCCTAACCTTTTTTCACCTAGACTGCGGTGGAATTTATCTGATGAAATCCAAGAATTAAAAAATCTTCCTATTTTTGGTTTCTAAAAGTTGGCAGGTATGTCTTTAATAAAAAAGTCTGAGATGTGGAATTTATCTCAGTAAAGGAGTAAGAGAAAAATCAATTTGTTAATCCTTTGATTTCAGTAGACTAGGCTTCTGAAAGCTCCCTCTATGGATCGGAGGTAGTGTCAAGCTCCATATTCCCAGAACTCTGCTGAGGTATTTGGATTTTTGAAGGGCTGATGAGTACGATGTCAACATGTAAAAAAATCATTGTTGACACCTGACAAAATTAACCCGTCCCTCTCGAATTAAAGTCCTCTTGTGTTTACTCTACTACTCATATTTTAAATTCTATTTATATCTTACATATATGACCTGTATTCATCTTTCATTATTATACGGATGGAACTCGCTCTTAAATGATGTATTTAGGCTTATAAATGTTCACAGAATGCTATACTGGAGCATATGAAAGCAATATGTACAATTTAAAACAAATTATTTTAAATTTTTGTTATTATGACGATTATGATTATTCTTCCTACTACTATCATTATCGCAAACTGATTTGTTTCGTTAGTAATTTCACTGAACAAATTATCGGTAAAAAACAATTGAAAAACCCTAATTCAGTCTCAGGTTTCATATCTTGGACAGGTGAAGGGTAAGGGCTAATTAAAACTCGGCCATGTCACCCAAGAGTGTCTGTTTTTCCGCTATTTGGTACAGTAGACGGAATGTCAATTTCCTGCAGGCAGCCTAGATGGGGTGAAGATTTAAATGAACATGGTAGCCTAGGCCATATTACATTTTATTATTAATATTATTATTATCATCCTGTTGATCAGTTCACCATTCGCTGATGTGTATAAATTGGTTTGATTTCCATAAATTCACTTAGTTTAAATTTAGCAATCAAATTATATTATTTAAATGTTATAATGCAATATTTTAGTAGTTGTTTCATTGGAGTTTTAGTCCCACTCATGAAAGCTCAGCAATATAACTGAAGAGGCACAAGACACGTTATGGACTCATAATTAGCTAACAATCATTTGCAGACATCTTGGGCTTGATTTTGTCTTGCAACTAACAGTTTTTCCAGTGATCTTTTTGAACTCGCAAGTGTATGTCATGTGAATAATGGGGCTGAAGAGAATTGAGTCATCAGATATTGTTTCCAGTTGATTATTTCACAATGGCTATCATTTCAAAATTTTTAAAATATATATAACTGAGGTTCTGCAGTCTGTCAAAACTATTTCAGTATAACAGTAATTTCTGAAGAAGTAAACATTTATTAACAGATTATACCTTATGTTTTAACACGTAAAAATGATCCAGTGTTAATTTGTTACCTTGGTTGTTTCAAAGTTACGGTAGCCATCATCAATTAAAACTTATTTCAGTCTCGCATACTCTCTTACGTATTACGAAGGGAAAATAGTGTGAGGAGAGAAGGTGAAATACCATAAATGTGCTGACCCCTCTGGGGGTTCATTAGCCAAAGTGACTGTGTGCTGCATTTTTCTTGTTTTTGTGGTATTGCCTATGTTTGTTATGGCAGGCCGTTGCAAAACTGCGTTTATGACGCTGCCCTGTGTCTGCTCGTGGCTGATTCTTCACTACCCTCTGTTGCTACAATAACAAATAGAGGAAAGGACGTCCACCTATTCAGCACCATTTGATTAAATACGTAATATCTTTATTATATAAGGGTCTAGTTTCGACCCTATAAACCGGGTCGTCTTCAGCATTAATTACCAGTTTACCACAAACTGTTGCTACAGTTGTGATGGTATAAGAATGCATATTCTAGGTTGCCGACCTTGCCATTTTAGCCAACAGGCTTTGAGAATAAATAAATGATAGCGGCAGACTGCAGTTGACCCAAGGCATCTACGCTCCAGCTGCCAATGAACAACCCTAGAGTCAATCAGTGCCATAAGTAAATTTGTAACTGCTCCATACAGCAAGTTACAAGGATAAAAGGGAAGTCACAATATAATTATCTATTGAAATAAAACACAATGTGTACATATGTGTTAAAGGTTACAATTTGTCATTATTTTCTTTTCTTTTGGTTCATCACTTCGTTTTTTTACCGTCCTTGGCAAGTGTGCTGATGCGTTGTGTTTGTTCAGTACAATTCATCAGGTGGTACCTAGGACAGGTCATTCCGCAGAGATGGCAGATACATTCTTCATTTGGGGCGTGAAATCTGGTGGTTAGGCATATTTTCCCGTGGAATCCATGGACACCGAAGTGTGTGTATACGTGGCGTAGTTTGTAGTTTGGGCCCTTCCATTCATTGTTCTTCATTACTTCCGTTTTGTAGAAACCTTCAAGTGTCTGCTGGGCTTTCTGTCTTCTTTCTTCAAGGTCGGCAGTTGATGCGGCGGTGTCTGGTAGCCAGAATGTTTGATGTCTTCCAGAAAGAATGTTTCGTCTGCCATTATGTATGCCATTTGATTCTCTGTAAATTTTGAGATCTGTAGAATCCGTTTCAAGTACCTGACCTTCATATTTTTCTATTCTTTCCATGTTTGCAACAGTTAGTTTGTGCCATATTAATTGTATGCCATACGTAACTACCGAGGCCACTTTAAGCTTGAATAGTGCCATTGCAGTGCTAATTGAGAGGTTCTACGGCTTGGGGATCTCGTATAGTGCTTTGGTTGCTGCTGCTTTTTCCATTATGTGCAGTGTGAAGGTTGAGCCTGTGATCTGCAGTGTGATACCCAGGTATTTAAATGACGACACGATCTCTAGTTGTTCATTTCCGTTACGGAAGACATCATATGTTGCCAGTTTTCTTCCCCTTTTAAATTTCATAACTTTTGTCTTAGCACTGTTGACGGTTAGCGAGTTTTTAACTGTCCATGCTCTGCGGTTATTGAATGCAATCTTTGTATCTGTGGGATCCCTGGATATCAGCGCCATGTCGTCTCTTATATTATTAGCTTGAACTTTTTGGTCCCCAGTTCGTTTATGATGTCCGATATCAAGTTGAATAGCATAGGGTTCAATGTGTCTCCTTGCAGGACTCCTCTCGTCTGCGTTAGGGCGGGCGTGGTGGAGGTTCCTTCGTAGATTTCCACCTGGTTTGTGTTAAGTATAGCCTTTATTATATCCCGTTCATGATGTAAGCCGGATAGTGCTTTCTAAAATATTTCTACGAGTTTTTTGCTGTCAAATGCTTTTGCGTAGTCGATGAAAATAGCTTACAGTGGGCTGGTCGGCTGTGTTAGTGCAATGTCTTATTTCAACTATGATTTCTTCGAAGGCCTGTAAGGTCGATTTGCCTTCCATGAACCCGTACTGGCTTGGTAGTATCTCTCTTGCTATTCTTGGTCGTATGCGATGTAGTATGATCTTTGAAAAGAACTTGAAGATATTAGACTCCAGTGCTACTCCCTGTATGAAGTGGGGTCGTTCTTGCTGCCTTTTCCTTTGTATAGTATGATTGCTTTTGCCTTTCTCCATATACTGGGTGTTGTTTTTATTTTCATGCATTCGTTGAACAGTAGGCTCAGTGAATCTGTGATGTCTTATCAGTGTTGTCTGTAGGTGTTCGTTGGGAATCCCATCCGGCCATGCGGATTTTTTGGACTTGGAATCCATTACACATTTTTTCACTTCATCTTTTGTGATAGGTTGTAATATTTGTATCGGTATGCCCTTTATTTCAAATTCATTCGATGGTATATTTCCGAAAAGTTTCCGGAAGTGTTCCGTCCATTGCTTCGGATTGACTGCAGAATTGTTAGGTGCAATTTTGCTTGACTTAAGTATCCTGTGGTGTTTTTCCTCTGCCTCTTTGATCAGCTTTCTCTCTTCTTCTTGGCTATAGTCTTTTTTCTTGTTCCGTATTATTTCTTTTTATTCTTATTTCTACATATTTCTGGAGGTAGTATTGGTAAGTCACAACATAATGTCTACAATAGGTAGAAAGCGTGGAATCTGAACCAGGACCAAGGTCACAACAGAGGGTAGGTCAAGTATTACAAGGGCACGAAGAAGGGAGGACAACATTGCTGAAAACAAGAACTTACTTAATTTTAAGAAACCTCAAAATTTAATAAAATGACAGGGTGGGTGGTGAAAATTACAAACACAAGGCTCTACATGTCTTCAGGCATATAAAAAAATTATTAGAGTGTTTTAAGAAACACCGTTTAGTAAAACAGATGAAACAAGTTTATTGAGCATTACCTCCGAGCTTGGTAACTATTTTCTTTAAAGGGTACAGCCGTCCCGGGATTTTAATTCATAGTATGTCGTAGAAATAAATTCATTAACAATAGTAGTAATACAGTAGAACCTCGATAATTCAAAATTGGTTCATTCAAAATCTCGCCTAATTTGAAGCATTGATGGTTATGAATTTCATGTTTTTGGTCCGTATTGAACTGAGAATAATATATAAGTAATAATAATAATAACGTAAATGTTTCCACCTTTTCAATACAATATATTCACAAAATTACAAAATTATACGGTACTAGTTTCGACCCATCTAGCGGTCATCATCAGCCGTATTGGAGCAAAGATCATTTGTGGCGAAATCCTAAGACAATATTATTTTAAAGAATAACAAGTGAAATGAGATGTTATGGTAATAGTTAATAATACAAGGAATATACATACTAAGAGGTTTTTAACAAAGAATAAAGTATAAATGGGGTGTTGTAAAAGTATAATCATGGAAATCAGTAAGTTCTTGTATTGAAATGAAATATGGCTTAGGAAGAGGGCTTAAGGTGGGGCTGAAGGGTGCGGGAGAAAGTGTAATTGTCTTGGAAAAGTACCTTTGATTAAATTTAGGATTGAGTTTAGGTTGGCTGCATTATTGTTTCTGAGGAAAGTGATAAATAGATCGAAGAGTATGTTGGGTTTCTCTGAGATTTCATTGAGATTGTGACTGGCATTAAAGTATTGGTCTAGGTGTATGTAGTAATTTTCCATTATGTTCAGTAAAGGGCCCTTGTTTGCTAATACGAGGATGTCCATGTCTTGTTCAATATTGGTGAAATTATGGTTATAATCTTGCATGTGTTGGCCGATGGCTGAAAACTTGTTGTATTTTATTGCGTTAGTGTGCTCGTGGTATCTGATAATGAAGTTTCTCCCGGTTTGCCCGATGTAGGTTTTTTTACAGGTGGTACATTTGATCCTATAAACTCCTGATTTAAAAAAAAAACTGCTGGTCTTGTTGATGTGTGAAGTATTGTATAAAACATTCATGTTCTTATTGTTGGTTTTGAAGGCTATTTTAACGCCTTGTTTCTAACATTTTCCACCTTCACGTTCAACAATGATATCTACAAGTTAACCAACATCTTTAAGAAACAAGGCGTTAAAATAGCCTTCAAAACCAACAATAAGAACATGAATGTTTTATACAATACTTCACACATCAACAAGACCAGCAGTTTTTTAAAATCAGGAGTTTATAGGATCAAATGTACCACCTGTAAAAAAACCTACATCGGGCAAACCGGGAGAAACTTCATTATCAGATACCACGAGCACACTAACGCAATAAAATACAACAAGTTTTCAGCCATCGGCCAACACATGCAAGATTATAACCATAATTTCACCAATATTGAACAAGACATGGACATCCTCGTATTAGCAAACAAGGGCCCTTTACTGAACATAATGGAAAATTACTACATACACCTAGACCAATACTTTAATGCCAGTCACAATCTCAATGAAATCTCAGAGAAACCCAACATACTCTTCGATCTATTTATCACTTTCCTCAGAAACAATAATGCAGCCAACCTAAACTCAATCCTAAATTTAATCAAAGGTACTTTTCCAAGACAATTACACTTTCTCCCGCACCCTTCAGCCCCACCTTAAGCCCTCTTCCTAAGCCATATTTCATTTCAATACAAGAACTTACTGATTTCCATGATTATAATTTTTACAACACCCCATTTATACTTTATTCTTTGTTAAAAACCTCTTAGTATGTATATTCCTTGTATTATTAACTATTACCATAACATCTCATTTCACTTGTTATTCTTTAAAATAATATTGTCTTAGGATTTCGCCACAAATGATCTTTGCTCCAATACGGCTGATGATGACCCCTAGATGGGTCGAAACTAGTACCGTATAATTTTGTAATTTTGTGAATATATTGTATTGAAAAGGTGGAAACATTTACGTTATTATTATTATTACTTATATAATTTGAAGCAGCTCTCGTTCCCGGAAACATGAGGTACAGTTTTGCACGTTATTTAAATCGTTTAATTCGAAATACGGATAATTCGTAATTCGAAGAACAATGTCGGTCCCGTTACCAATATTCAGACTTTTAATTTGAAACTGCCTTTACATTTTGAAAAAAATAGTATTGCACAGAGTAATTTAAATTCAAAATTTCTCTGCTTCATGACAGAACGCGTCTTCCGGAACATGAAGGGGTAACTTTGCACGCTTTCACCTACTTCGCCATGTCTACAGTTTGCTTCATATTTGCTATGGTCGAGCAGAATCGTAATTATTTTGTATTCGGCGTTTTTAGGAACGCCACAATATCACATAGCAGGCAGTGTGCGGATGCGGAGAGGTAGAATCCGCGAACACTAGCGATGCCAAAAGTTGGCAAAAAAGCCTGGCTTATAGCCTACAATCAATTCATACAAAACCAAAAATATTGTCAATGCTGATGAAACTGCATTGTTTGTTTGTTTTATTTTTTGCCAGCCGTGAACTGTACTGTGTTACTATGCAGTGCACACGGAAGCAAGAGACTTCCTTCACCTGTCATAGGAAAGTTCGATAAGCCGCGATGTTTTAAGGGCATCGGGTATATTCCGTGTAAGCAGAAGACATCTAAAATGCACACAGTACAATAATCCAATGACCGGGCGAGTTGGTCGTGCGGTTAGAGGCGCGCGGCTGTGAGCTTGCATCCGGGAGACAGTGGGTTAGAATTCCGTGGTTTCCCATTTTCACACCAGGCAAATGCTGGGACTGTACCTTAATTAAGGCCACGGTCGCTTCCAACTCCCAGGCCTTTCCTATCCCCTCGTTGCCATAAGACCTATCTGTGTCGGTGCGACGTAAAACTACTAGCAAACAGAAATAATAATCCTATGAATAAAGCACGTGCACAGGGGAGCCAGTATATGTAGATTTCTCCTCATCTTTGAATCACGTTTTCTTTCTTTTGTTTTCATTGCGTGACGTTATGTTTGCTGGTGAGTTATCCATGTGCATTATTTGAATATTGTAAATGCACCTTGTTGGATACATTTTGGAAATCGTTTTTTCCATTGCATTTGAGAGCTTTAAACTGTGAATCAAGGTTAATTGCATGCAGTAACAGGTTTTAGAATGTATTGTGACTCCACAAAGTTTGGCATTTCTGAAGTACGTGTTGGAGGTTAAATTCGATATCACATAATTCGAAGTGTGACTTTTGCGTCCCAACGACTTTGAATTAGCTAGGTTTTACTGTATGTATTGACAGACCATAAATGACCATATATTGTGTGAAAATTAAAGGAATTCAATGAATACTGAAGCATATAGGATTAATCCACAAAGTACAGCTACTCACTCAAGAAAATTATGGAAATAAATATTATGTATTCAATATCTGGACCAAAATTCAGTAAACGGTACTGCAGTCCATTTTTTAAATTCACTAAAATATTGCTTGGAATATTGTAAATAATAATAATAATACAGTAATAATAACTAGGAAATGCTTTACCTTTCCAGTAGAACACTGAAGTGTTATATTAAAACTTCTCAAGAAAGGAAGAGGTACTGAAATGTGAAGGTAATTAGAAAATCAGAAATAGATGGAAAACAACAAAAATGAAATGAAATCTAAGATAAACTATTAATCCAGTAACAAGACATGATGCCGGGACATATAGCGAAAACTGAACCCATTGTTAAATAATCAGAATGAATTCTAAAGAAAAAGAAAAATAGGTATAAATAATTCAAATGTATTAATCATCACTATGCCCCAAAAGTCCACAAATCGCTGAAAACAAGTTAAGTTTGGCACATTAAGCCCAAAAACACAATTGGTTCGGAACATCAAGATGCTGTTGCAATGGCAGATCAAACAGTAGAATGTCGTAATCTTACCTAATCATAAGGCAACAGTAAACAAGCTACATTATGTAATGAAGAGGAAGCTGTATGTATGATATAGATGTTGTCCCATGTGGAACCAGAAATATTTGTCCCAAATGAGTTGCTCGGTCAAGAAGAAAATTATGGAAATAAATATTATGTATTCAATACCTTGTCCAAATTTATATTATATTGTAAATTTACTCATTTAGGACAAATATTTCAACATCTACATCATCCATGTACATTTACAGTTAAAGCCAGAAGGTACACTTGCCAATGCTGTACCTATCTGTCAAGCGGGGCCGAGAGAATTTCGGGGGAGGGGGGGTGTCCGACTTTCAATGACTTCACCTATATTCAGTACATTTAGATGAACCCGGTGATTATGATGAACGAACACGCTTTGTAAAATGGTACTAAGAAACACACACATCAGTAAATTCATTCACTGAAGTTAGAAATTCACATTTTACATGAATAAAATAAAACACTAAGAGCAGAACTCACAAGCTCAATTATTGTGGAGCATTGACGGCTTCCTCTGCTTACTGTTTTTATTCTCCCTGCTGGCATAACTCCTGTTCTTCATCTGCTTTCAGCACTTATTTAACACGACATTGCAAATTGTAGACAGTAAACAATCTGTCAGGCCATTGTTGTCACGCCCACAATGACGGCGTTCAAACCAGAACTGTTGATTGTCATCTCTTCCTAAACCAGCTCAGGATAAAGAAAGCAGAAATTCTTTATCGTTTTCACAATCCAGATAGTCTTCATACACCACTGTTCTGCAGATTGCACTATTAACCCACCTCTGAAGTTCTTCAAAATAGAGGTCATCTGTTTCATTACTCTGCAGGAGACCTAAACAGCTTATCCTTCTGGATATTGTTCTTGCTGCATATCCAGAAATGTATATTACTCCCTGACATCCTACAATGGATTGGATTTATTGGGGATTTATTGAACTATACAGGCCTTCGCCCAGTACGAAGTTTAATCTGTAATGGCCTAAGCCTACGAAACCATATATAAACTTATGAAAATCCACAGCCTTTTTCCAGTCATTCGACCGTATCAGGAATGGAATGAAGCCCCCCATCTAGCAGCGAGAATAGGAATTGTGCCGGCTGTCGAAGTTTGTAACACTCCTCTGGGGCAATGATTAATTAATGATAAATGAAATGATGAGGAGAGTGTTGCTGGAATGAAATATGACAGGGAAAACCGGAGTACCCGGAGGAAAACCTTTCCCTCCTCCGCTTTGTCCAGCACAAATCTCACTTGGAGGGACCGAGATTTGAACCACAGAACCCAGCGGTGAGAGGCCGGCGCGCTGCCGCCTGAGCCACGGAGGCTACTATATATAATCTTATAAACAAATTAATAACACGTTAAGAATAGACAGCCAGTAGTCAACACACTACCAGAGTGCCGTTGGCCCTGTGAATGAATCTGTTCCATGGAAATAAATATTGCACGGGCTGTGGTCAATATAATAGACTCATCACGCAGTGACCATCGCCTGGTGACGCCCGATACGGTGAGGCTGCTCCCCGCAACAAAATGGGTTCACCAGGCAATGCCCACCGCGCGCCTGAATGTGGTGCAAACCAGAAGTACGATGATCTGCCGGGGCTTGCTAGGATGCTCACGAGACTATACTAATGATGATTAATAACAAAGGGAAGACTAAGGGATACAGTGGAACCTCGATTCTCCATTTTTGGAGGGACCACCAAAAAAAACGTACAACACGGGAAAACTGAAAATCCGGGAATGAATGGACCATGAACAATTTGGCTAAACATCACAAAAAGGAAATATGTATACAGTACTTAAAATCTTACAGACACTCCTAAACCAAACCAAACCAAACCAAACCAAACCAAACTACAGCCCCAATGGTCTTTCCGCCTACCAAGCGACTGCTGCTCGGTCCGAATGCCTGCAGATTACGAGGTGACGCATGGTCAGTGTGACAAATCCTCTTGGCTGTTATTCCTGGCTCTCTAAACCGGGGTCGCCTTCTCACCATTAAATAGTGCCTCAATTAAAGGTAATCGTAGAATGAGTGAACCTGGAACTAGCCCTATCGAGATAAAAATGCCTGACCTGGCCGGGAATCGTACCTGGGTCCTCCGGGTGAGAGGCAGGCAAGTTCGACCGCAGGGCTGGCTTCAAACATTAATTACCGGTACGCGACTTAAAAGTCTCGATACTTTAATTCAGTTTTACCGGGGAAACTTCGCCGGTTTCCTCTGAAAACTTCTTTCAGTTCAGCAACTTCGATCGGGCAAACTGTTCGTAAAACCTCAAAACATCAAGCCAAACAATCGACCACAAGTATTTTTTAATTCTCTAATCTAATAAAATAAAGCACATTGGATACAAAAGTGCCCAACATGATGGCGAAATCCCTTTTTCTTTAAATCTTCCATTATAATTTGGTCACCGGTATACTGTTCGTAGTCATTTTGTGGAAATCTTGTACCGCGCAAATTAGGCCTATGTTGAACTCGAGAATATTGTTTCGAATGTAAGTATCGATTCTCAAGTTTTCGAATGCATTATATTCAATTATGTCCGTCACTAATCACGATTAAATTGGAAAGAGAAAAAGTATCATCAAAACTTCCGAATTTACGGTTATTCGCGACCTTGACCTCAGCTGGAAAATGCGCTCGCTGTCCAAGTTGGTACGAGTGCGAAATGATGCAAAGGTTTTTACATGTAACGTGCGCAAATACGACTGCGATTTTAACATTTTAACGCAATAACGTGAAATTCCTAGTCTTGCATTTAGGACCAAAACAGTAATAGGCAATCCCAAAACCTCCCATGGCTTTTTATGTATGTAAGAACATCTGTTCTGGTCTCGATAACGTAATCGTATGCGATAATATTAAAATAATAAATTTGTGTTACTTTGTTTAGATTCCTGCCTGAAAGCTCAGTGACTATACAGTGCCCTGAGGGAAATGCCGAAAACCTGTTCGGCGATACACTCGAAAAAAATAAAAAATAAAATAAACATCTAACCCTGGACATAATGTAGATGCTTTGCAAGTACGAACATTTGACGAAACTCGTTCTGTCTTCAAGTAGGCCTAGAGCTGTCGAAATGCGCTCTGTCTCCTTCCAATTGTTGTGGACACTCTCTGCTTTGTGATTTCGATTCTCTAAACAATACCACCCGAATGCGATGCTAAGATGGTCCCTAATGCAAGTTCACCGCCGATCGCTTTTCCGCTTTCTCAAATTACCGCAATGACTGGACATTAACACCAAGATCCGCAAGTATGCGTTGACGTCCTTTCGTTAGATACAGTTTCTTGAAAAACGCGTGATCGAGGATTTAGCGTTGATGGGACTGAAATTTCTGAACGGTTGGTACGGGAAATCGTTTCTTCGAGGAACGGATAATGCGGGATTTTTACAACGTGATTTAATTAGAATGCTCGCGGGACCACGTAATTTGAACGGATAATACGGGAAAACGTAGCTTCCGGGAACGTATAATCGAGGTTTTACTGTAGTAGTATAGCTCTTCCCAGGTGTGCTGACTACTGCGGCAGCCTGCATAGGTTACGTAACATATAGATATGCGACGTCCGACCTTGTCCTGAATTTACTTTGTCTGGGTCTGCCAGTCTGGCAATAAAATACCACACCCAGCAAACCCCAGCAAGATCACGTCTCCTGCTGAGTGTTCTTGTTTACTCAGGGCAGTCCTCCTACCATTTAAATTCTTTTGCACATTACATTCACATAACACCTTCACTGTACTTGCTCAATCTGCTGAGCTGTGCTTACCTCTCTTTCTGTTCTGCTTAATACTCCAACTCCTCGCACACTTATGCAATAAGAAAACACGCGCTGCATAATGCACGATCTCCAACTCACCAGGTAAAAAATTTCTCAATACTGCTTGCCCGTAATTCTAGATACAACACCTATCCTAATTACACACACTACAGACCAATTACAACTTAAAACCTCCACACTAGAATTTTCTTCATTTCTCTTAATCATATTTCCTCAACATACATCACCTTAAATTTCAATCTATACAAATGCATACCACCATATACCAACAACTACACCTCATTCTCATCCTCTCTCTAACTGCTACCAAGTATTGCAACGCCTGTAATAATTACACACACAAATTAACATGATAAAAATGAGTCTACCTTCTTTCTAATTTTTCACTTCAGTCCCAACAATTCTAAATCCTCGATCACGCGCTTTTCAAGAAAGTGTATCTCACAAAAGGACAGCTATGGCATATTTACGAATCATGGTGTTAACATCTCGTCATTGCGGTCATTTGAGGAAGTACTGCACTGGAAAAGCGATCGGTGATGAACTTGCATGAGGGACCCTCTTAGCATCGCATTCGGATGGTATTGTTTAGAGATTCCTCGGAAATCATTAAGCAGAGTATGTCCGCAATTGGAAGGAGACAGAGCGCACTTCGACAGCTCTACTTGAAGACTGAACGAGTTTCCTCAAATGTTCGAACTTGCAAATCATCTACATTATGTTCCGGGTTAGATATATATATTTTTTTTATTTTTTTATTTTACGAGTGAATAGCCGAACAGATTTTTAGCACTTCCCTCAGGGCACTGTATAGTCGCTGGGCATTCAGGCAAGAATCGAAACTGTTCCTTCGTAAGCAAGTTAAGCAATACAAATTCAGTATTTTAACCCTCGCACATGTGCTACTCGCGCGGGCTACATATGAAGCCCAAACTGAAATTCAATCTGAATGACTCGTACGCACTATTTTTAAGTTCCTTTTGTGATAATACCTTAAATAGAAGTATATATAAATATTCAAAGCCAAATTTGAAGACCATATGTAGGTTTTCTTTTGTCTAGAAGAGGAAATAAAAACCCTTCAAGAAAAATTTGGTTGGCATCTCACACTAAGAGAAATCTTCCATGGAAACATAAAGGAATTGCACTTTCAACCCTTTTGTTTCCAGACATTTTCTCAGGGTATTAATTTACATATTCACAAATTAATACCCACATAACCTTAAGCACCGTATCAGAAAACCAAAAAAAATTTCACTTGTAGAATATCAACAAAGCCGCCATCTTTAAACAGTTGACAACTGACACCAAATACCACAGCGGTTACAGTTGAAAACAGATAACTACTGATCAACATGGGGACTGCCTTAACTTGGCATGTCAGCCACTCTCTTCCAATAACTTCCAAACCACAACTTCAGTAACTGACTTCACTGTCAAGATAGTCTCTTTATTTATATCTGGCCAGATTTCTAGAAAGATACATTAGGAAAAAATACTACCTTCTTGATTATTCCAGAGTGTCCAATACATAGGAATAGTGTACTGAATCCTCTCAATCATTCTCGTCTACCTATACCACTCTGGAAGTTAGTGTGTTTCACGATTATGGTTTACAATTATTTATATATACAGGTAAGAATAAATTATAATATTAATTTACAGGTATTTACATTAACGGAACTGATATCAATGTCTGTGTACAACATGTTACAAATCCTCACACACAATACGATCATTCGACTACGTAAATAAATATAACACTAATACTTAATGACATAACCTCACACACAACGCGATCATACAAGTAATAATAATAATAATAATAATAATAATAATATTCGAGCTCGATATTTGTGTTAGTTACCCATGGGTGAGAGAATATTGTTTTCAAGTTATACCTGTTATTGCACTTGCGTCAGTAGGTGCAAGAAATCCCTGGCCCTTTTCTTGCTTTATTGTAATATTTTACTAAAATATGCATATTTCACTTGTTTATTGTCCAAATTGAATAATTCTTTTTATGTTTTATTTGTAAATTCATACTCTAAAAGGTACTAAATTCAAAAAATAAGTAGTCATGAAGATATAGAATTTTCTAAAATCTACTGATCAAATCAAAGTTTTTATTTTCATATTTCCTCCAAAGAAAAAAAAAGAAAAAAGGTAGCTGGCCTCCAACCATCCATATCACTTAAAGGAACATTTAGGAATGTACAAAACCACTACATTTCAAAAGTTTATTTGGAAGAATAACATAGTTACTGAAGATTAAACATAAACCAGCTACAGTAGAACCTCGATAATTCGAAATGGGTTAATTCAAAATCCCGTCTAATTCGAAGAAGCTCTCATTCCCGGAAACATGAGATACAGTTTTGCATGTAATTTAAATTGTTTAATTCGAAATACGGATAATTCGTAATTCGAGGTACAATGTCGGCCCCATTACCTAAATTCAGACTTTTTTTTCGAAACTGCCTTTACATTTTAAAACAATAGTATGTTAGAGTAATTTCAACTCGAAATGTATCCGCTCCGCGTCATAATAGAACACGCGTTCCGGAACGTGGAAGGGTAGCTTTCTGCACTTACACTCACTTCGGTGGGTCTACAGTGCGCTTCATGATTGCTAAGTTGAATGAAATCGGAATTCTTTTGTATTCAACCTTTTAAGGAACGCCGTAATATCACGCAACAGGCACTGTGCGGAAAAACAGAATCCGTGAACACTGGCGATGCCGACAGTTGACGAAAAAGCGTAGCTCGGATAATAAATTCGTAGACACCGAATAATATTGTCATTGCCGGTGAAACTGCATTGCTTTACTTTAATGCAAGCCCTAACGGTCTTATGGTTTTAAATGGGTCATAGTAGTACGTTGCAATGCACATGGGATGGAAGCGAGAAACTTTATCCCCTAGTCATAGAAAAATACGATAAACCACAATGTTTTAAGGACGTCGCTCACTTTCCATGCTAGTACAAAGCATCTACAAATGGAAACAGTACAGAAATCCAAAAAATAATGTATTTGCACAGCGGGACCAGCATAATTTATCCTCGTCTTTGAATTGTGTGATTTTTTTTTTTTTCTCTTTTGTTTCGTGAGGTTATGTTTGTCTTTGCATTATTTGAACGTTGTAAATGCACCTTGTTGGATACATTTCGGAAATAGTTCTTTTTCCATTGCATTTGAAAGGTTTAAACTGTGAATCGAGGTGATTGTATGTATTAATGCTTTGTGACCCGGCAAGTGTTTACATTTCTGAAGTACGAGAGAAGTGCCATGTCGGGAAATCGTACAAGGATAGAGTCATAGGAAAGTTAGATTTTAAGGGCATCAGGTACTTCCTTTGTAAATACAAGGCATCTAAAATGCGTAAAGTATAGTAATCCAATTAATAAAGCACTTGCACATGGAGCCAGCATAGATTTCTCCTCGTCTTTGAATCGTGCTTTTTTTTTCTTTCTTTCTTTCGTTGCGTGAGGTTATGTTTGCCAGTGAGATATCCGAGTGCATTACTTGAATACTGTAAATGCACCTTCTTGGATACATTTTGGAAATAGTTCTTTTTTCATGGCATTTGAAGGGTATAAACTGTGAATCAAGGTTAACGTTTAACATTTGTGCAGAGGGTAGCATAAAGGGTGCAATCCCTTTTTGTACTTTGAACATATAAAAGTAGATTTTTTTTCTTTTGGCTCCAGATTTTTTGCTAGCTGCACTACATACACAGCAGTTTCCTTCCTTTTTGAGAGACAATTTTTCATAAAAGCTCTTTCTATGCAACACGTACTGGCGTCAAGATTAGTCTAGATTTCGGTCGCTTCTTTCTGCTCTGTATACTGTACTAAACGTTAAGTGGTTGATATGAGTAGAACATTTCTTCCCAGTTAATTTGATGTATGTTAACGCGAATATTTGAGAGCGTATTATATTTTTAAAACATTATTTACGAAACATCTGTATATAAGGATGTTGGGATTTCTTCCACTTATCACCGACGTCCGTATATACAGACACTGGGAGCAAAAGGGTTAAATTTACTTCAGAAATACCTACATTAGATTATATTTGCATTATAAATAAATAAATAAATAAATATAAACGGTATCAAGTTAAAATCTGTCTTAGTGTTTCTGTGAGCATTTTAATGAATTTGAGCACTATCAAAGAACGTATTTCTGTAGTATTGGTAAATTTTCACATTCAATCTTGTCTCTTAATTGACCTATATAAATATTTGTTTTGTGGTTATCATATTACATTTCTATCTATAAAAATTTCTAAACATTAAAATTCAGTTTTCACAGTACGAGCACTTCCTTTAGGGCCAAGAAAGCGCAGGATAAAATTATGGGCTCTTGTACGCACATTAGTTCATGGATGATCCCTTAGCACTTGAAATTGTCTTTGGCAGTGAACCATCTGGAATTATTGCTGCCGGTACTTGCATCGTCATTTGTCGCTGGACACTCAGGCGGGGAATTTTCCTCACTACTTGTACCTCCTTCAGATTCAGTTTGGTGTATTTCGTGTGTAAGTATATCGTATTCACTATCATCACTATCACCGCTAACAATACTGTCACTACTTTAATCTAACCACTGACTGATTTGAAAGTCATCTACTTGCCGCCTGCGCAGTGTCGTTTCCTTTGCTCGGTCATTGTCAGCACTGAAACAGCAATTCTCGTGTGGGTTATTATTGTAGCTCAGATCACTTTTAATCCATCTGGCGCCTAAATGTCGCACATAGTCAAGCCACAAACACACTCGCAAGTTAATTCCAACATTGACAGACAGCTATAAAGAGTATCATCATTCCTTGCAACGAATGCATTCTGTACTACAACGAAATAAATAACTGGGCTACACGAGTATCCAAAGGTTAAGATTATTGTACACGATTGTTATTGAAACCAGAACACATTACAAGTGACTATTTTCATATGCATCAATGTATATTATTGTAAACAATTAGTTTTCAAAAATAGTTTTAACCCTTTGCAGTCCAATTTTCTGTCACATGTTACAACAGTCTGGTCCAAATTAATTTTGCACATTTTTACCTAGTCATATTATACTCGGAACTTTTATTAGTAACTATAATTATAATACTATTATTATATTACTTAAACCTGAGTCTAGTGAGTTACTTACGGATTTACACAAAAGTCATCAGTGCAGGAGTGAAAAATAACATAAAAAACTTAAGTGGATTGATGCAGCTAGGAGGAACCTACGGTCCTCTAGATTCCGGACCTGAAGAATAACTTAGTCTAGCAGGCTCACTATATCACGAAATGTTACATTCCAGTAAACACTACTGTCATTTGCATTCCCATTTGAATGTGCGAAAGTATTTTCAGCATCACTTTTACTTGAATGATCAACACTGACCTGAGAAGCGTCGTCATTGCCGCCTGCAGTATCCCCTCCTCCACCTTGGTACATTACCTTCGTGTGTCTTCTTGTTTTTGTAGCAGTCATTAGAACTTCCTCTTCTGAATCTTCAGAAACAGCATGTGATGGTCCGTGATCATTCCGTGCTTTTTTATGCCCAGGTCCAGTCGCTGAAGTTTCACTTGCAATGCTGGAGTTCACTACACCCTCATCTTCACTTGACATTTCTCTAAACTTGTTAAATTCAAATAAATAATCGTCACTGCTGTCTAAATAAATGTGCGTACGTATTTCTCCTTCATTCATATTTGCCGCTTTTATATCGCAAATTCAATTCAGACAATTCGCATTCACAGATAAACACGCCTAGTACAACACGTGTGCACACTACTCAATGTAAACAAAACACAGCTTACAGGTCGCGGGTAACCATGACGATACACGGCTACGTACATCTCGTATTATTTCCATGCAGATAAATGCACAGAAATTTGCTATAGGAACATCATTGATATCGATCAACTTCAATCAGGTCCAAAAAAAACATTAATAAACAACTTCTCAAATAGAACGAAAAATAATGTTGAGGTGATGTTCAACCAGTTACAATAAACCGTGAGAACCAGAGAAGGTTAATATAACATCCACTTCAGAACTCTGACCTAGATTATAGAATTTATGGCTGATGATGCCTGCAATGACAGGTTAAACATGTACCATTATATGCTTAAACCTTAATATCATGATTGTATCATAGTCATAAAGACTTCAAAGTATTGAATAGGTGATTCTCAATAAATTAATTGTAAAAAAAAGTTTGAAATACCAGAACAGATGTTGCACCTTACATACATAAAGCCATGGTAGGTTTTGGGATTGCCTATTGCTGTTTTGGATCTAATATAAGATGGGGAGTTATCACTTTTCTCTGTTAAGACGTTATAAAAATCACATCATTTATTTGCGCACGTTACATTTATACACTTTGTATCGTTTCGCACTCATACCGACTTGTACAGCGAGTTCGCTTTCCAGCTGATCTCAAGGTTGCGAATAACCGTAATTTCGGAAGAGTTAATGATATTTTTTCTCTTTCCATTTTGTGATTAGTGACGAGCAGAATTGAATATAATGCACTCGAGAACTTGAGAATCGATACTTGCATTCAGAACCATATTGTCAAGTTCAACATAACCTTCAAAAGTCGATGTAGGCCTAATTTACACAGTACAAGATTTCCATAATCTGGCTGCGATCAGTATGCCGGTGACCAAATTACAATGTAATATTAAGAAAAAGGGACTTTGCAATCATGGTGGGTGCTTTTGTATCTAATGTGCTTTATTTCATTAGATTAGAGAATTAAAAACTACTTGTGGTCGATTGTTTTGCTTGGCGTTACGGATATTAGATTTTTCAAAGTGTTTGGGTGATCAAAGTTGCTAAACTGAAGAAGTTTCCCCAGTAAAACTGAATGTAAAGTTTCAGGATTTTAAAGTCGCGTACTGGTAATTAATGTTTGAAGCCAGCCCCTTCCCTGCCTCCCACCTGGAGTACCCGGCTTCAGTTCCCGGCTAGGTCAAGCATTTTTACCTGGATATGGGGGCTGGTTCCAGGTTCGCTGCTTTTAAGATTACCTTCAATTGAGGAGCTATTTAATGGTGAGATGGCAACCCCAGTGTAGAGAGCCAGGAATAACGGCCGAGAGGATTCATCACACTGACCGTGCGTCATCTCGTAATCTGCAGGCTTTCGGAGCAAGCAGCAGTCGTTTGGTAGGCTGAAGGTACATTGGGGCTGTAGTTTGGTTTGGTTTAGGGCTGTTTGTAAAATTATAAGTATATGTATTTTTATTTATTTTTTTATTTTTTATTTTTTTTTTTTTTATTTTTTTTTTTTTTTTTTGTGGTGTTTAGCCAAATTATTGGTGGTTCATTCATTCCTAGATTTTCAGCTTTCCCGTGTTGTACGTTTTTTCCATGGCCCCTCCAAAAACGGAGAATTGAGGTTCCACTGGAAATCATCTTTGGTTTGCGTACATTAGAGGCATGATTTTTTCACATTAATTTTTGAACGATTTTGCGAGAAGGATACTAATTTTAACGTTATTTTGCGGAATATACATTGCCGTTTCGCTTTAATGAAATTCTAAAATTAATCATTGTTTCCTTAGTTGGTTGACTGTGGAATGTCTCCAGATCCTATCCAATAGAAAAAAAGAAAAATCTTTATCAGAAAGATGTCTTAGAAAACCTATTCTTACTGACACTGATCGTTGAGGTTTAATTGATAAGGCTGTAAATATCTGGTACATACTTTTGAAGCCATTTCCGGACTGCAGGGTCGTCTACCTTCTCCGGTGGGATGTTGGCATCCGTGTTGTTTCGTGAATAAATTCTACTTTTCACTCTTAGCTTTCTTTCGCATATCTAATGAGTAGAGCCCAGATTTTCTTGCACTATCAAATCTCAAAATATGCATGCATTCATGCACTATCATATGGTAAAACATGCGAATTAAACTGGAAAATATGCACCATCAAAATTCAATTCCTTTTGAAACACTGTACAACTACTAGCGTAATTTCTCCAAATTGTGTTGATTTAAGCTCACCCATTTATCTGTCAGCACATTCTTACACACAGAAAATGAACTTTCTACGTCACAAGAAGTGACAGGTGCATGCTTAAATGAAGACATTTGGGACAAAGTGAAGTCAAATTGTACGTCTTTTGCATTTTCACCACAATGCTTCTTATATAAGTTTGACGAATTCAAAGTCAGGATTTGAAAGGATCATCTTGTTCGACCTATCTCTAGCTGCCGCAGCTACTTCTCCGTGCGATGATTGCAGATACTTTTGATTGCCCTCAATAACTGGTAAAGATTGTGTGCTGCGATTACAAAGACATGTAACGAGTGAGAGTTCTGGGTAGGAAATTCCAAAATAACAACTGAAGAGTGTTCAGTGCAAAACCAAGGTTTTAAGCTGCTATCTCAGTTACGCGCGTCAGAGAGGTGTGATACGAGTTTTGTTTTATTCATCTAACATATACGTCAATGAGTAATACGCAATTTAAGGCCTCTAAAAAGTACAGAGATTGACGTGGGGACTTCCAGCTTACATCAATGTTTACTCAAGCAATAGTTAAGAGAGTGTTTAATTGCTTTATACGACCTCTACCGTATGTACTAACTTTGGCTGTAGGACATAGTATGCGAGGAATACATTCTCTGCATTTCTCAGTAATAGACATACTGTATAA
The DNA here is from genome assembly GCF_040414725.1 of Anabrus simplex. NCBI lineage: Eukaryota > Metazoa > Arthropoda > Insecta > Orthoptera > Tettigoniidae > Anabrus > Anabrus simplex. Next base: position 59,565,607 of record NC_090276.1, read on the forward strand.
TGTGGAAAAAGTGTCCCGAATGCTGCACACCAACATTCATAAAATGCACTAGCCTGCAAGCTAACATTATATTTGTTCTAAAGTCAGAAGAAAAGTCATGTTATGCAATATTAAACGTCCAGATATTCGCTATTAAATCCAAAATTTTCAAAATATGCCTTATGCATGAATTTTTTCCTAAAAAGGCCAAAACATGCAAACATGCACAGAAAAAGAACGGTTATTTGGAATGGTTAGGCCATAAAACGAATATCTGCAAAGTTTGAGGAGTGTAACTAGCTTATTTAAAAACATGCATTTGCATGTAAATCCGGGCTCTACTAATGAGAGTTCTATTGTTCCCGCCGTTTCACTGTTGGAGTGCAAAATTCACGTTCTGAATGTGTTCCTTATTTGTAAAACAATGTTTTGACACAGCATCTTTTTTTCTCCCACTCGATACGAACATTACAAAATTAACACATTAAAATATTGCTTTCCGATACGTATAAACTTTCACTCGCAAACTGTTTAGCTCTGCTGAGCACCGTATCACTTGTCAAGCGACCCATCTTCGCTACTGTCTGTGATCAATTTCTTAATGTTACCACCGGTCGAGTCGGCTATGCGGTTAGGAGCACGCAGCTGTGAGCTTGCATCCGCAAGATAGTGGGTTCGAATCCCACTGTCGGCAGCGCTGGATATGGTTTTCCGTGGTTTCCCATTTTCACACCAGGCAAATGCTGGGGCTGTAGCTTAATTATGGCCACAGCCGCTTTCTTCCCACCCCTAGCCCTTTCCTATCCAGTCATCACCATAAGACCTATCTGTGTCGGTGCGACGTTAAACCAACAGCAAGAAAAAAATTACCTGACCACGAAGCCGAAATACACCAGTCATTTGTGCTGCTGGTAGACGTCATTAGGGATTCCAGGATTGCACAATGCCATGAGGAAACAGGCTGGGGGGGATTACCAGCCACCACAAGAACAACATTCCAAACATTTCGTTTGGCAAGAAGCCTGGGGCCGACCCTTTTCTTTGATGCCATGTCTTAGATTTTCCAGAACATTAATGATTACATATTTCTTTCCTGTTGATGAATCTTTGTTCGCTCTTCCTTTTCATACAGATTTTGCTGTAATGTCGCGCTTATCGCGAAATGATTGAATTTCACTTTAAAATGGCCTTATCGCTTTAATTCGTGAATATAGTAGCCATATTTTCTTAACCAGAAACGTATGATTCGTAAAGATATCGCAAAATCTCTTCAAAATATTTTGTTGTTGTGTTTATCGTTAATGTGAAAAAATCATGCCTCTAGCGTACATGAATGCTCGAGTAAGAAGGTTAGTAGGAGCAAAATATATATACATTTAGGAAACGGACAGTGAGCAGTAACTTTCAGTGTAGGATAGCATACACACAAAAGATCTATATCGTGCGCATCACACAAAACGATGTCTACCATTCAGCCTTGTCGACTGGTGCAAATGGATTTTTTAACCCCTAATGCCTGTCTTCTACAACGACAGCCTGAGCGCCTGCGGTTTCCCCACCCACATGGTTGACTGCCAGTTATCCCAAGCCATGAACTCTGTCCCTGGACGTCCTAAGCAACCCAACCCCGTACCCTTCATAACCAGTATCATCCTGATCTACACAAAATAGATTGCTTTTTGAAACAAGCATTCAGTCTTCTTACATCCTTACCCTACATTTGTCATCATTTTCCGCAAAGCCCCACAGTCACATTGAGGCATTCACCTAACCCCAAAAACTTCCTCGCTCTCAGTGAACAACACAAGTCTTCATACCCTTCTGACTGTTTTGCCTGTGAATACAGTTGCTGTAAGACTTCCTTTTAACATCAAGCACCACTTTTAGCAGCATCATTGCCAATAAGTCTTGCTCATACAAGATCGTTACAATTCCTGTTAATCCAAAGTCATCAACCGCTTCAGTGCAGACTGTGCCCAATTTTCTATATTGATGTAACTACCAACACTCAAGCCAAATGAGTATGCGGCCACAGCAAGTACCTACTAAACACCTAACATTGATCTTCCTGTCTCCATTCACACCTGGCACCATCAAACTACGTTTCACAGTTTAACTCCTCAAACATTTACCCCCCTCCCGCTTAAAGATTCCTAAGTTGATGCTCAGGTCTAGAGAAGCACCTGGCATTAAAATAAGGCAACCGCTCCTGTCTGTCTTTCTCCCCACTACCTTTACCTCGCACTGAGTCTACTTTAAGGTTAAGTCAATATTCCACCTTTGCAATACCAAAAGTTTGTCTAATTATTTAAACAACATTATTTAAAATATGACGGGACATGTTTCGTCTAACTTGTAGACATCATTAGCCGTAAAATATTCAAGAAAAGGCACAAAAAAGACAAGGACAGAATAACATATTGAAATAAAGCGGGTTGCCGAATACGTCAGTTAAAATATTGAGGCTGTTCTAGATTGTTCCTTAAAGTATACGTACGACAATACGGACTTTGCAATGAAATTTATTTTATGTAATATTGAGTCTACTTGTCAACAACTGCAATTATGAAGACTAAGTCAAAAATTTAGGATGTTGGACTCGACGTTGCTGGTCCCTTCATATTTTTTGTCCTGCATCGTAAACAAGTCCCAGAGGGCACATCATATGTTTTCATCACCCCGGACTTCCCTTAAATTCAGTTATAGAAGACTTTGAAACTCGCACGCCACTTCCATTACCTTCATTTTAATAACTGTGATCCATTGAGTAACCCTGGGTTTTTTCCTCTTGTACAAATTTGGTAACGAGCCGTCTCCCTATGAAGGTTAGCAATCCAGTTGATGGTGATAACTCGCAAAACAGGGGCTCGAAAGATTTCAATGGAAGTTCGTCCATACCAGGTGTTTTAAGCCTTATGATTGTGTTCAGTTTTCATGTCGGTCAATCTCGGAATGCTTTTCTTGATGTGCCGGCATTCTTAAACTTTTCTTCTTCTTTCCTCCAATTTCATACTCCAGGTACGCTCTGAAACACCCAAGCATTTTTTGCAATCTGTTGTACACTTGACTGCTTGCAAATTGGCCATTGCGGAAGGGTGTGGGTTGTTTTTTTTTTCCTCCCCAAAATCCTCGTATTTGAAATAGAATGAGCATATTATGCAGGTGGTAGGATTACAACTAGCATCTCTTCAGCCACCGGCTGTCTACAGTTCAGGAATATCCTCGTTTTGAGAACTTATAAAATTAACTTCAGTATTACCCTGCTTTTATGTTCCTGCATTTTACATTTTCCTGTCATCTACAACATTTTTTGTTGTCCCCCTCTTAGATTCCCTATGCTAGCAACCATTTGCTTCTGCTGTTTGAGGTGGGAAAAAGTAGAAAATGGAATTGCAATCTATAATGCTTTGAGTGATGATCAAACTGGACAGCACACACTTCGCGATAACACATGGGCAAGTCGACAAATGTACGCAAAATACATGACTATTCTGAAGAGCCTCCCCAAGAAATTAAAAGAACTTATTATTAACAGAGAAAGAAAAATTGTGTGTTTGATAATTCTATAACCTTTCTAAGAAAAACCCAGATTACACAATATTTTTAACCACCTACTGGTATCCTCCTCTTGGATGAATAGAATTACAAAGGCAGTGTATTGTCAACAGTTAATTTGCACTCAGCCTTTATTTGAGGTAAGTACTGTAATAGTATTAAGATGAAAATACTTCATAAATTAATAATATTCGTTTGTGTAATATTTACGCCCTTTCCCAGAGGTTTTTTTAGATAAGTAAGTTACCCACAATTTACACTTTCCCTCAGTTTACGCCAGTATTCGTTGGGTCTCTTGTTGAATGTAAAAGGGGGGGGGGGGTGTAATACTGTATTTCTTTGCCATCCAGTTTTTTTGCAGTTGAATCTGCATTAATACTATGTTTTGCCTTGTGTTAAACTGCAATTTCAAGTACGCCTCATCTTAGTGTCATCTTCATTTTTTTGCGTTTTCTCGTAACCACATAACCTCGGATGCTTCTATTTTAAGATCCAACCAGCCTTTGGACTGATAACATAACACAAATATTGTAACTTCTCCTTTTTCCTTTATTTGACTAAGTAATAAAGACGTTCTCCTTTCCATATGACCTGCCAAGTCTGGAACAGTGGCCAGAACTGAAAGCATGAACGAAATGATACCAATCCAAGCAACAATAGATCGTAAGTCACATTTTGGAAGAAATCTTCTTAGCACAAAAAAATATTGGATTTATTTATGACCTTAAGTGCAGGTGGCAATTCCAACTGCAAAAGTCAGTACAGTTGACAAACATTGTATAATCAGTCCGATACAGTACTTTCCCTACAATCTTGCAAGGTACTTAAGGATGACTGCTAGGTTGAAGTAAATGAAGTTGTGGTGAACTTCTAATAACAAACTCTTGGTTGAGCGTGCTCCTTTGTTCGGCAATGGGTTACGCTGCTCCCTTTTGAAAACGCAGTGTAGATTAATAGGTTCTGTGTTGTAGGTGGGTTTTTTTTATTTAGCTAGGTTTTCCCACCACATCCCCACCCTACCTGTGGGCTTTTTCTGTTTTCCTTCCAAAACTTAACTTTCTGATAAAAGTTATCCACTATTTTGTATACGCTTCAGGCGAGCATTTCTGGGTATATTCCCACAAGTACTGAGGCTGCACAATCAATTTTAATCATGGTGGTGATGACTTTCTGTGAGCAAACCGAATTATTGTTGTCAATCACTATTGAGAACTGCTCTCATGTAGAATTATGGTCCAAAGAAAGTGTCTAAAAGCTAACGCTGTTCTGTTCCGAAGAGCCTTGCCCTCTTCGCCCTGGAGGGATGTCTTAAGATGATGACTGGTTTTGTTGATGTGACCAACCAATGAGAGAGAGGCTAGGGAGGGCTCTGCCGCACTCCGGCCTAACTTGTAAACACGCAAGGGGCTCGAAGGTAAATCAGATACCGACAGCATGCTTCTGCTGACAGACAAAGACAAGGGGAATTTTTTTGTCTTACACAGAAGTCTGCTTCACAACTTCCTGATCCATTGAACATAGGTCTGAAAATATCTGAAAACAATACATATACATGTCTTTTACAATGCCTAAAGTGTTGCTATGTTACCTTTCATGCTATAAGTTTCTCGATGTAGGTATGTTCAAGATCACGTTGCTGATTAGCTGTAGTGCTCCATTTCTCCTTTTATATTACCTGTCCTATACATTACAACCTAAGCTCGTACATTACTGTATTCTCCACCTCAGTTAATTTAAGTATGCCAGTACATTCCATCTACATTATATTTTTTATTTGTCTGCATTTCTTTTCTGTTCTCCATGTTTGATTATGTGAATGCTAATTTGTAAGTACAGTATTGGAAAGGAACGAACAAGTGACTCCAGTTCTAATTTGATGTACCAATACTAGTAACTATCATATTTCCATGTTAAACCTGTATGCTTGGTGTCCTTGATTTGCTGTAGTTTCAATATTATGTTTTAGAGGAGCAGGATTATTCTGCCATTGGGTATATCTTATGACCAAAACCAGTAGGAGCAGCATTTGATTCACAAGCCAGTTACTTCATTGTCACTTGTGTAATATACTATTGCACGTTTAGATTCCATTAATAATTTATAGAAAAACGAGTAATAAAGCCTGTTGGATTGAATACAATAGGCTCCAGGAAAAAAACTATTCTTTACAGATTAACAGAAAATGCAGAAGTGGTTGTCTGTTTTAGTGATGTAGAAAGAGGTATTGGTATCATTTTAAGTGCCTTGTAGACTGCGTAGAGGAAATAACATTCTTAAAACCTGTGTTACATCACAGTTGCATGGACGATTCATTACGACCATCCAATGTTATGTCACACATCATGACTCTTCTTATGCTTGGTTCCGCTTGCAACAGAGGGAATGCATGTAGTAGCTATTGCCGGATGCTTTCCAACCCCTGGGAAGTCATGCAGCGGTCTTTTCAACTGTCTCTTGTTGTATGAGAGTTTTTCCCATCCACCACATCTGCTGCTGGTTGTTGTCGTTGCCACCCACCCCCGTACTCTGCATTTCGATGCTATTCAGTGTAGCTTAGTGTCTATGCTGTTGCTATGGATGTTTGAGTGTGCGGTACTTATGACGACAGGTGACTACTGGTGTTAGTGAAATTGCTATCTATTTCACAGCATGGGACAGTTAGTGTATAAAAATTGCTAGACTTTTTTAAATGTGTTTTGAGTGCAATGGAGAGAGAGAGAGAGAGAGAAAAGGAATGACCCTTTATGAAGACTACATGTTAGTGGTAGGAGGAGACTCTTTGATGATATAAGTGATGAACAGTGTGTAGAAGAAGATGATGATGATGATGATGGCACTGATGGTTTTGTTGAAGTGAGTGATCACCACACAGATACTGAGGATTTATGCAGATACTGAAGATGAGAATATGAATGAATTAGAGGACAGGGCTGTACTAGAACTCGTTCCATTACCTCGGTTCACTGGAAAGGACATGCAATCTAAGTCGAATGTGCATTGCACTAAGTCTGCAAGTCAAACCAGGAGATATATCGTATCACACGTGCCCTGGTCCATTGAATTTGGCATGTAATGTAACTTCTCTCATTGATACATATGTTGCTGTTTTTTTTGTTTTTTGTTTTTCCGAATGAAATGTTGGACAAAATTGTGTTACACGAAATTGTATACCAGTTGAGGGCTACTTTACCTTGCAGGATGTCAGAACTCCTACACAAATATAAGAAATTTATGGTCTTGTGGCAGCATAGGTGTCGAGCTTTTTGCACTGTAGTGAGTCGTGGAAGATTTCAGTTTTTATTAACTGCTTTACGTTTCGGGGATTTCAAGAACTGGAAGGATCAGCCAAAAGTTGATAAATTCACAGCTTTTAGAGAGGTGTTTGAGGAATTTGTCAAACACTCCAAATCATATTACTCTTTGAGTGAATGCGTCGCGGTAGACAAAGTGCTTGACACCTATGAGAGATGCTCCTTTTTTCAGTATGTAGGAGATAAACTAGCCAAATAAGGACTAAAAACATATGCACTTTCGCATGTGAGGACAGTCTATACAAGCAATATTGAGGTATATACAGATAAAGCCTGACGGACCCAATGAAGTAACAGTGGAAATGATGTAGTGGAGAGGCTAGTACAGCAGTTTTCTAGCACTGGCCAGGATGTAATCGTTGACAATCCATATACGTCTGTACTTTTTGTCAACAGTGTTTTGGCTAACCATAGACTAACTATGGTTGAAACGATAAAAACAAACGACGACCCCTTCCTCTTTATTCAAACAAAATTGAACCATAATGTAGCAGCACATTCAGTTTTGTAAATGTGCCCACATTTTTGTCATATATCCGTAAACATCGAGTATTATTGTTCTTATCAAGCCTGTACAACAGTGGTGAAATTGATGAACTTGATGACTCAGTAATGAAATATTGATTCCTTGCCTGTATATACAAGCCCAATTGTACTCCAGTGTAGTATGGACATTCTAGAATGTTACACAAGGAAGTCTTTATTGTATGTGTCCATGTACTGTCCTATCTGTTTACTTATCATTAGGATTTCTTCTTGCAGTATTATTCTGAATCCTTCAGCAACCTTCTTTGGTCAAGAAGGAAGGAAGTCAATTTGTTATACACATTTTTTTCAAAGTATATTAAGTTGAAATTGAAATGTTAGCCACTGTAAGTCGGTTTTTAAGTTTATTTAAAAACGGATAGCCTTTTCAGTTTGTTCTAAATCTCATTTGGCTATCATATCAGTTAAGTGCAAATAAACAGTCTAGTCACTTGCTTTGATGTGGTTTATCAGAGATTTAACACACAATTAGCGACCTTAGGTCGAAATTATCACCTCGGTAGATCTTGCATTACTGTTAAAAATGAATGCATTGACTGGACATTATAGCGTTGTGATGTGAAGTATATTCAGTTACTTCTCTGTCTTATTCCTCTTACATAATACACTGCAGTCAGACCTATGTTCAGAAATACTATCAGTTTGTGTATCAGGTCAGGAATGTTATGACGTAGACTTGTGGATCACACTTTTACTGTTATAGGATAGTTTACATGTGCTTGAAATTGGATACCACTACTTGTTAGAAACAAAGTAGTTTTGATATATATGATAGCTCTGTTCATTTTTTAGTATAACTTTCAAAGAATAAATTGAATTGTAGAACTTAGTGACTTTTTTTTTCGTACTATACAGCATGTTTCAAAAAGGACTTTACAAATTCGACAACTCAGTGTTTTTTATTCATTTCACGTACAGACATGGGGTTTTCTTTTTCTTCTTGACTGCCAATAGATCAAGTTTTGACTCGCATGATGCATTAGTACAGAGTTGCGCCACTGCAAGCGCTAGTGGCAGTTGCAGTAAAGATGGCTGCCTTTACCAGTCTCGAACGCTGTTGCTGTTTGTTTTGGTTTGAAGAGGCGAAGTATGGTAAAGATCCTCCCAGTAGGCATACTATTTATGAGTGGTATAAGTGTTTATCGAAACTCGATGTTCGGTAAGCCATAAGAAATCTTCACATCGTCTGCGTACGTCTGACAGTGTCGTAGAGACAGTGAGATGATGCTTTGAGCATAGTCCTCGAAAATCGACACGGGGTGCTTCTTGAGAGCATGTGTTGAGAAAACGGTTGCATCACAAACCATACAGGTTTCCAATGGCACAGCAACTAAAACACACTGATAAGATTACTCGTAAGGACTTTTGTGTGGACATGTAACATCGGTTGGAAGAAGATGAACATTTAATTTGAATTATCTTTAGTGGTGATTCGACTTTTGACTTAAGTGGTGAAGTTAATAGTCCTAGAACGTGAACGTGATAGCCAAAAATTAAACTTGTTTTGTGCATTGAGCAAGAGCAAAGTTTACGGGCCTTTCTTCTTCTATAAGAAAACTATCGGCCTAATCGTGTACTTAGATGTGCTGGAAAACTTTTTAATCCCCTAGATTGACGTTGATTATCAAGAACACAGCGTACACTTTATGAAAGGTAAGTGGATTGGCCGAGATACGCCAATTGCATGGCCCCCATTCTCACTGGACCTGACACAGCTTCTCTTTTTTTTTTTTTTTGGTGGAGATTCGTCAAGGATACAGTGTTTGTTCCACCCTTACCAGCTTCTCTACTAGAACTCAGATGTAGAATCTGCATCGTTATTGAGTCACGCCTGACATGCTGCAGCAAATTTGGCAAGAAATAAACTTCAGATAGACCGAGCTCGATAGCTGCAGTCGCTTAAGTGCGGCCAATATCCAGTATTCGGGAGATAGTAGGTTCGAACCCCACTGTCGGCAGCCCTGAAAATGGTTTTCCGTGGTTTCCCATTTTCACACCAGGCAAATGCTGGGGCTGTACCTTAATTAAGGCCACGGCCGCTTCCTTCCCACTCCTAGCCCTTTCCTGTCCCATCGTCGCCGTAAGACCTATCTGTGTCGGTGCGACGTAAAACAACTAGCAAAAAAAAAAAACTTCAGATAGGTTTTGTGCCCCATGACCGATGGAGGTTATATTCAACCTGTTTAGGTAAAACTTGATCTATTGTCCGTCAGGATAACACCAAAATCATGTCTGCAAGTAAAATGAGTAAATATGAGTTGTCAGAGTTGTAAAGTCCTTTTTGAAACACCCTGTATTTTCCATTGTATTGTTAGTAACTGGACTGGTGTGGCAATTTAGTTGACATTGAGGAAAATTAAAGTAGGCTAACATATATAGCTGTTTATAAGTAGCTGAAATATTAACCATTTATGATGCCTCTTTGAGAAAGAAAGAAGGTACACATTCATATTACAGTAGATGCCCTTTTAACTGGCCTGTTTGGGACCAGACCTGTGCTTAAACCATCAGTATTAAAATAAAGTGTCTATCTAACAATTTATAGTACTATATTTCATTTAATGTGTTTTGCCATGTTTTAAACACATTTCAGAGCATTTTAGGCTGTATACGTTTTCTTTAATTACCGTACTCTTACAATATTACAAATTCTTTAAATTTGGAAAAATAATATGAGAGTGCAATATGTATAGTGGCTCAAACAAAGAATGAGTGCATGGTATTATATCTTTCCCCCATTTAATATTTTATCAGGCTTAATTTTGATCATTATACAGGGTCTTTTATAAAGAATGAACCAATTTCGTCAAGTTTTCTTTTTCCAACAGTCGGTAGTACAAGATTAAACCTAAGAGACATGTGTTTGACTGATGTTCAAGTTTAGCCCTACAAGTGTTCAATATGACCCCCACCAACAGCACGGACCACATTAAGGCGATAGGACAATTCATCTCAAACGCGTTGCAGCATATCACGATCCACTGAGTTGATCACGCGTATTATCCGCTCTTGAAGATCATCCAGTGTAATGGGTATTGGCGGAACATAAACTTGTCCTTGACGTATCCCCACAGGAAGAAGTCGCAAACAGTGAGGTCTGGGGATCTGGGAGGCCATGCGAGTAGAGCACGATCCGTAGCAGTGTGTCGACCAATCCACTGTTGAGGCTCTGTTTCATTCAGAAATGCCTACACTAGTAAGCTCCAGTGGGGCGGGGCTCCACCTCGTTGGAAGATGAAGTTGTGAGAGTGTGTTTGCAACAAAGGGAAGAGCCAGGTCCGTAACATTGCGATATAGGTTTGTCCTGTGACAGTGTTGGTGTTGAAAAAGAATGGGCCATAAACCCTCACATTACTGACCGCACAGAAAACGTTTACCTTGGGAGAATTCCGTTTGTGCTCGATTTTAGCATGTGGATGTTCTGTTCCCCAAATCCAAACATTGCGACGATTGACACAGCCATTGATATGGAAGGTTGCTTCGTCACTAAAAATGAAGTACGAAAAGGTGTCTTCATCATCATTTTCCATGTTCAGCATCGCAGCACAGAATTCCATCCGTTGCCCCTTGTCAACATGTCTCAGTGTCTGAACCAGCTGAAGTCTACGGTTTCATTTGCAGGCATCTTTTCAGGACACACCGGATACTGGTACTGCTCACCTGACGCTGACTGCGACCTTGAGATGTGGATTTCCAGGGGCTGACAGAATGTGCAGTTTGCGGTCGACCTAGGCTTTTTCCTTTGCACAAACTTACTGGAACTGTTGGAACCACCTTCGGATGTTCTTGGGAGAGGGCCTGTACGCGTCGTCGTTAAATCTCCTACGGAACTCGCGTTGCACCGTGACCACAGACCCGGTCCATGCGAACGCAACAACACAGAACACTTTGTGCTGAGGTGTTGCCCTTGTTAGACTCACGCGGCAATTAAGTGAGCTCACTGCTGTGTGCAGATTGAATGGAGACGGGGAAGGGGAGGGGAGGGGAGGAAGGCACGGAGCACTCTTACTACTAATAGAAATGTGAGGCCACGCCCTTTGTAACAATATGCTACTCGTTCCGCTGCGTGGCTTGAGTATGGTGCAATAAGCCTTCAAAATCGGTTCATTCTTTGTGAAAGACCCTGTATATTAAAATATAATTCACCTCCCATGTAGATTCAAACCCTCTGGATATGCACAACAAAAATTTTTCTGAGGAAAGTGTACATGCAAAGAATTTATACCATAATTCCTTGCACTTATTTTTAAAATTTTGTTTTTTAAAGTGACTTTACCAGCTGGGTTGTCTGCCATGGTATGAAATATTAGATCCAGTTCATGTTTCAACAGCTGTATTTTTTACTTCATAACACAATCACTTAATCACTAAAGTAAAATTCTGGAACAAAACAAAATCTGCCAGGAAAACATCAAAAACTATAAAGTCAATAAAACAAATTTTAACACGTGAAACTGAATTAACTTAAAAGTAATTGTAAAGTTTTCTCTGTCCAATTAATTATTTTTTTTCCAGAAAGATAAGGTACATAGCAGGCAATTCTGTTTGCTGTTTAATATATTCTACGTTCATGGCAGTTGAAAACTGAAGAAAACATTCAAAAGGTTGGCCAATTAAGGGGGCATCCATCCATTGAGTAGTAGGAATTCTCTTTTAACTCTTCAAAGAAGGGTCTTTCCTCTTTTCCAAGATAGAAAGAAAAGTATATCATGATGTGTTCTATGCCTAACAAGCAAGCACTACGAAAGAACACAGTTTGATTTATTTATTTCCCTCCCCCCTTTGTTACTACTACAAACATTTGTGTCAGTATACATAAGCAGCTTTTCTTTTGCTTAGCTTTTGTGATGATTTTGATCTTAAAAGATGACTTACAGACATGTCGAGCAGTTTCACTGGTTCCTTCAATGGCCTGTTGCACTATATCTTCCAAAAATTCCTGGAAATTGGAAGTAGTTTAGAACTACTACTAACTTTGTTCAAGAATACACAAAAGTGTCTGAGCTAAATGAAAGGTTGTTTCATATATATAATGGGTCTCTTCAAGAGTATGTAACTAATTTCAAGCACACAATTTATATTTTATATACATTTTATATATATATAGGTTTATGAATTAATTATTTCTCTTAAACTAAAGTTGTTTAAATATCAAGATGATTCTCTGTTATTAATTTCAGTTTTTAATTAGGGTATATTTTTTTATAATAAAACAATACGATATATATTTAGAATCTCTTTGGTGGTGCGAGTGTATTTTTTTTAAATAGACAATTAGTTTAAGGAGTTAATGGAAAAATTAAGATTACTTACTTGTATTATTTTTATGCATAGGACCTGAAGGATTTTATGCGCCAAGCTGGTGAAGTAACTTATGCTGATGCCCACAAGCAACGCCGAAATGAAGGGTAAGGAATATTGTGTGCTTCTGTTTTCTCTCCACCTACAACTTCACACTTTTAATAAAAGAGATTTTATATTACTACAGGCCAGATATCTATGCACAATTAAACAGGATAATTTTTTTAATTTTGCTGTCGTATCTAAGGGGAATTTTCCTGAGATATTCCTGTGTTAAGTTACCTGTCTGTCAGCGAGGATGTTTTTCATCATGAAAAAATGTCCTTTCTACCTTGCATGATATCACTGGCACATGTAAAAGTAAATTAATACCTTTTCTAGATAAGTTTTTTTCACCTGATGGATTTTTCCAAATTGGACAGATTTACATCCAAGATTTTTATTTAATGCCCAACTAAATTTATCAAACACAATTCTAACAATAACAGAGTTTCTGAAACCCATTATCTGAAATTTGATCTGTCAGAGAGCGAGTACTAAGAGTAGTTATTCTGGACCTCCGATTTTGACGTTAACAGCTGCTTCAAGTCCAGTAGTTGTAAAAAATTCCATTCTCGCAGTGTTGAACCCCAGGGTAGGTGGTGGTAAAGTGGCCTCAGCCATAACCTTTCCATTTGACGAGCTTTGATGGTTGGTTAAACGGAGAGACCAGGTAATCTATTATAATTCCAAGCTCTCGTGAGTGAGGTTTTGCTTACATTCCGTTCGGGCAAGGAACAGAAGTGCGGCATAATCCCGAATACCACCCACATTTTTTTCCCCAAAATATTGATTCTAAATCGTGGGTGCGGTTCGTATTCAAGGCGTTCGTTCTCGTAAATATTTAGTACATTTACATGGAGCATTGAAATAGATATGAATATGGTTACCCTACTCAATATACCACGCGTGAACGGGCAATCCGGTCTTATTGTGTTTTAATTGCATTCTAGAAAACAAGATCGATTTTATCTCAATATGGTTAAAGTGGCATGTAAAAGCGAAATGTAAGGTAATGAAATACAGTAAATCAAAGAATATGGGTAAATATGAAAGCCGCTGCTGCGGATGCTCGATCGTCATTTGTTTCACAAGTGATGCTGGGTGCGAGAATAGCCGATCCCGGGGGATATGATACAGTACTTTGCGAGAGTCAAGACTGTTGGTTACAGAAGTCTACCTCGCTCACATGAGTTCCATACCTGTCCCATGAAAGTGCTGTGTCTATAGAAAGCGATGGATTCAAAACTGCATATGCGGTCATTTACTGTGTGTGAGAAACTTGAAATTTTAAGCGAAGCTGAAATAAACGGAAATTGTGCCGTTGGCAGAAAGTACAATATTGATGAATCGTGTATTCATGATTGGCAGAAGAAGGAAAATCTTCTAAAACATAACGACGATCACAGAGCATTCCGCGGGCGGAGTGCAGTGTTTCTGGAAATTTGTGATAGAAAAATGTGAGTCAGAATATGGTGTTTCTAGTGGAATGTGTCAATTGAAAGCACTGGAGATCTCAAAAGAACTCGAAACACAGGGCTTTACTGCAAGCGGCGGATGGATCCGGAACTTTTATCGGAGAAAGGGATTGTGCATTCGGAGACGTACGTATTGAGGAAAATTAACGGTCTTTCAGCGTCACATAATTCATTTGAGGAAGCAAAATTCTTATTTGCTATCGCAAATTGGGAATGCAGACCAGACACCTCTCTATTTTGAAATGCTGTTGGAAAGTGCAGTGGATACGAAGGGTTATGAAAGTGTAACCATCAGAACAGGTGGCAACATAAAGCAACGATGCATGGTAATGTGCGTATTAGTGGATGGATCCGAACTCCCTCCATATGTGCTTCTGAAAAAGAAAACACTTCCGAAAGGAAACTTGCTGTCCGGTATTATTGTTGGAACACGAGTCCGGCTGGATGGATGGACAGTGCATTCGTTGAGGACTGGGTGAAGTGCATTTGGTAATGTTGCCCGGGAGTTTTGTTACAAACACAAAACATGCTTGTGTTGGGCAGTTACCGAGGACATACAACTGACGTGGTAAAAGATATGATGAGGAAAGGAAAAGCTGATCTTGCGATAATTCCCGGAGGACTTACTTCTATTCTACAGCCATTGGATATGTGCTTGAACCGGCCGCTCAAAACTGCATTGAAACCGTTGTTGTCCGGATGGGCGTCTGATAGTGATCACGCATTAACACAAACCAGACGTGTTAAGAGCCCTGAAGTGGGACTAATATGCAGCTGGATCAAGACCACATGGGCACGCATTCCCGATCTAGTGTCCAAAAGCTTTAAGAAATGTGGAATTTCAAATTCAGTGGATGGTAGTGAGGACGACTACCGTATAATCCCGAATACCACCCACCACCGAATATACACGCACCCTAAATTTAAGACAGCAAAATACGGGGAAAAAATAAAAATCAAATAACTTACATACCTATTTCATTTTCTTCAAATATACCACAAATGTAAATTCAAACGGTTTACAATTAATAAAATCGTCGCAAAAATCGTAAATAAAATAGGTCCAATACTCACATCGTTCACAATTCAGTCATCTGCAGTTTCACCATAGGAACATTCGTCGCTGGCATCTTTCCATAAATAGTTGTCCTCGCTACCGTCCAACACAAGCATGTTTCGTTTTTGTAACAAAGCTCTCGGGCGATGTTGCCAAACACACTTCACCCAGTCCTTAACTAACCCACTGTCCATCCAGCCGGACTCGTGTGTTCCGACAATAACACCGGGCGGCAAGTTTCGTTTCGGAAGTGTTTTACTTTTCAGAACCACATATGGAGGGAGTTCGGTTCCATTCGCTGATACGCACAACATTACCCACAGATGAAAAACTATTATGATTCAATCGTAATAATTACGAATCACCCACCATAATTATGCGTTTACGAATCACACATGACAATTTACGATTTTTTGTTGATTTTAAATCTAAGTGTGTGAAGTGTTCAAAAGGATACACAAAGAATGCCATTACAGCTTGAATTCTCAGAATATTATTTTCGGATTTCTCAGGTATTATTTATATCCCTTGCCTGTCCCTCGTTTAAGAATGTTTTAAGTTTTCATGCGCCCAGCGCAGGGTGTGCTTCCAGTACCGGAAAAATAGGCACCTGTAAATTGGTACATCTTTCGGAGTTGTTGTCTTTGTTCATCACATGATCAGACTTCCATGCAAGTATGCGAGTTCTTTTGTCTTTGTTTTGGCGGCAAAGTGGTGACAAACTCTGTTTCATTGTGAATACTGTGTGCGTGACTGTTGAAGAATTATTTATTGCGATTTTGGTTGCCAAATTTACATATATTGCTCTTCTAGGATATATGCTAATCGTGTGTTACGAAATGCAAAAGGTTTGAAATAATGATGCGATTTCTCGTGCAGGAAAATACGTTGTGATGGCGTTACCGTGAGAAGTGACGCCAGTAATAAACCAAAAATAGTTCAAAAATTTAGCGAGGAATACTCGAAAGAATTGCTCTTTTTACTGCATTCCTCATAATCTCATTCACACATGTTTTGTAGTGCATGTGTAGCCGTGATTTTTCAGAGGTACATGGTGAGGAAGAATATGTCTTAATTCCATGCTGATATGAACCCCGAACTGTTAAGTGCTCTGTTAGTGCAGAGGATGCACATGGTATCAAAATTAAAAGCATGTCACTAATGTACGTTTACCAAAATGGAACTACAAGCTGCTAAGGTAGCAACTACAGTACTCAAGAAAAGAAATGATCCTTCAGTCTTCACTCAGATATGTACTGCAGATCACCTGTTACTTTAGTAGGTAAGAATCATACTCTCTTTATATGCCAGTCTTTGAATATGTTACATCTGGTTGAATTCTATGTTGTTTATTGATTTTTCAATGATATGCAAGTTAGTAGGATCTCTGGAAAAAATTCTACGGCCGCCGCCACCTCTCCCCTCTCCCCATCCCGCCTCTCCCCACCCCCATGCCCTAATGGCTGCATTACAAATAGCCTTTCTTGAGAGTTGGCATCTCTGCATTACCATGCATCGTTGCTTTTCGTTACCGCCTGTTCTGATGGTTGCACTTTTAGAACCCTTCGTATCCACTGTCTTTTCCAACGGCATTTCAAAATAGACAGGTGTTTGGTCAGCATTCCCAATTTGCGACAGCAAATAAGAAT
Organism: Anabrus simplex; assembly: GCF_040414725.1. Taxonomy (NCBI): domain Eukaryota; kingdom Metazoa; phylum Arthropoda; class Insecta; order Orthoptera; family Tettigoniidae; genus Anabrus; species Anabrus simplex. Next base: position 59,582,522 of record NC_090276.1, read on the forward strand.
TTCGTTTCCTCAAATGAACTATGTGACCCTGAAATGCCGTTAATTTTTCTTCATACGTTCCAGGGAGACATGAAATAAACGTACGTCTCCGAATGCACAATCCCTTTCTCTGATAAAAGTTTTGGATCCATTCACGGCTTGGAGTAAAACCCTGTGTTTTCAGTTCTTTTTAATATCTCTAGTACTTTCAGTTGACACATTTCACTAGAAACACCGTATCCTAACTCACATTTATCTACCACAAATTTGTGGAGAAGTTCTTCAATTCCCGGAAACACTCCGCCCGTGGAACGCTCTGCGATCGCCATTACTTTTTAGAAGTTTTTCCTTCTTTCACCAATCACACGACACATCAATATCATACTTTCTGCCAATGGCAGTGGAACACACTTTGTGGAACTGTAGGTCATTTGTGTTGATTGACAGCTTCCGTAACTGGTTGTGACTTGTTCTGCAATTTCTGATACTGTCGATCGTCGTCAATGTCTTTAACTTCACAAATGTTTTCGTCTAATGCTGGTCTGAGGATGGCAATCTTGTTGCTTATTTCCCACACTTTCTCGTCCTTCCTTGAACTTCTTATGTCAGGCATACACACCCGTCCTTAACAATGTTTGATCACCGAACTGTGCAATCAATCTCTGGCAAATTTCTGCTGCTGTAACTCCTTTACGAGCAAGAGATTTTATAATTATGCGTTGGGCAGTGGAGGGGTGCACCTGTTGTTCAGATATCGTGAGCGTTTCTGACAAAACGGCGGGAAATATCTAACAGCATACTCTCCCCACTCCTAACGGTCCCGCCTTAGCATGTCAGAAGCGTGGGGTAAGTCCTGCCAACTGTTAAGGTTCGGGAACAAAAGTCCCATTTAAATTTGATCGATCTTCGTATATTTGAAAATATTGGTCATTTATACATTTTGTTAAGATACCCAGGTCTCCAAGTAACCATGCTAGTGGATTTCATTTTAACTTATCTTTTATTTAGAGTGTGGAAGTGAAATCTTAGCTTCCTTACAATTCCCCTTGAAGTTGTTTCTTCATATAGGAACTCGTCGCTGTTTTTGGAAAGTTTATGTTCACGAATAATTGATGGTTGACCTTTTCTTACTGAAAAATTAAATCTTCTACCTAATCTAATTGCAAGGAAAGTTATCTATTAGTCCATTTTTTTAAAAATAATTTTTTATCTCCCCGTAACTTCCCCCTCCCAAGTACTGGATCCTTCTTTCTAGTTTTTTTAAATACTGACTGTAGACCTACTTAATTTTACTGTTCATGCAGTCTCAGTAACTGATCCTTTAACCAACTTATTTCTAACCACATAAACTTGAGCATTAAGTACATGTGTGCAGGATTGTTACTTGTGGGTTTATATAAAATTTAGTGATGCAGCGTTGTCGCTAGTGCTCAGTAAATTTTCCTCTTTTATAACACTAGCGGTATCTTCACTCACTGGATTCATCCGTAGCGTGGGAGCTGCTGTCCTTCCCAAGGTCTGACTGAACAACTAATAAAATTAACTAAATAACTCTTTAACTAATTGTAAATAATAATAAGTATATATGTGACGCCTTCACTTGTATTTTTTTTTTAATTCAGCACCAGCATAGTCTCTCGTGGTATTCAGCTTGTGGAAAAACTGTACCCTCATATGTTTGCTAGACGACTGAAATGTGACGGCAACTCACCACACCGTTGAACTTCTTACGGGGATTTGAAGGATGGGATGGGGGAAGCGCTGATGACCTAACCAAGGACCGAGGCTCAAGGCAGCTTTGGTTTGTTAACTAGGCACTCAATACAATTTTTTTCACTGTACTCTCCCTCTGATAGCAGAGTCAAAAATAACACCACCGACCACGTGTGTTGCAGTACTACTCAAGTGAGGAATCAATCGATAGTTTCAATAACCCACAACTAACATGTTACGACAAAAGAATACAGCATTTAGACCATCACCAGACTAAATTAAGAAAATATTCAATATAATTGTTACAATTAACTTTTTAACTCATTGGGCCCGAGCCACGGAACCGTTCCGTGCTTCGTCTCGGTGGACCAAACGCCGGACCACGGAACTGTTCCGTTGTCTCATTTTACTACGTAATTCTACTTTTCCTCAAGAGATGGCAGAGTGAGTTGCATTTGTGATTTGTGTAGGGGCTTTTTCTTTGCAATGTTATATGCTCTTTGGTAATATATATCGATAGTGTGCTTGGTAATATTAGTTTGAAGTGGGCTATCTCTACCTTTGAGATTCGCTTGTAAACAAGATGGCTGCCAGTATAGAACTGATATTTACAGATATATAACCCCTTTTAGGAAGTAATGATGATTAGGAATGTAATTTTTTCAGTGAAATTAGTAGTAATATTAGTACTAGAGTGAGCAATGCTCCTGAATAACAAATATATGTGGAAATCGAAGAGAAAGTGCAAAGAGAAAACTGGGTTACAGCTCAGCAGGCGGACTGAGTAGGCCTACGATCCCGTGATGCTAATAAAATAAAGTGTTTTACTGTATTCCTTGTTCTGCAGTTTGTGGTATGGAAGCCTTTTGTGTTCATCTATATTTAAATCTTTAATGGTCTTGTAACTAAGAAATTTCTCATGATATGAAGCGACACTATATTTCCTCCAAAATAATCCCAGCGCCAATGCAGTTTCAATCCAACAAATATGCAGGGCTCAATGGGTTAAGTGCTGAGTTACCAGTTGACTGTTTGGTACCTCTGTGCTGAGTTTTTTCATTCGTATGTAAAAAAAATTTTGAAGCCTCAATTTTTAACTTATCAGTGGGGTGAATAGCTTAAAATGTTTATAAATGTTGGTTGTTTATAAATCTAAATGCAAATGGAAAATCCTACACTTATGTTCAATATTATTTTGAGAGAAAACTAAATTACACTTATGTGCCCATGCATGTATTATCTTTATACAAAGTAAAGAGCCCAAAATAATATTATTTCCTAAAATCTGTACGCAATTAATACATGTAACTACTTAGAACTATATAAGTTGATATTTTAAAATACTTTCCAAACCTGGAATGTGGTGATAGTTAAATGTTTTCAACTGGTTGTTTGTGATGCCGATTTGTTCAACTATACGCACCAACTCCACTGGCAAAAAAGTTTCCAAAATATCGATGATTTTCGGACTGTCATCAAACACTACTTGGCCCTCAGAGCCTTTCACAGTTACCTGATACTCTGGTGAAGAAAAGTAATCCATCCGCCACGAAATTAGCGATAAAATAATTTTTGCACTCACCGTGTTTTTCTTCTTTCGTTTAGAAGGAGGCTATGTTTCTCTCTCACATACAATATTCTTGGCACTCTATCACTCTCACTTTCAAAATCGCTTAACAATTCCTTAAATTCCATCACCGCTTTCCGCTGTGGTTAATAACTGAAAGATTCTGTGATCCAAAATAACATCACTGCAAGAGCAACTAAATTGTTGTTCCGCCATGTTTGTTTACAACACAGATGAACTCCACAGACGTCTACAGAAAGCACTGTAAGTTACTTCCCGTAGCTATAATCTCTGATCATTTAGTTCTACATATTGCCCAACAGATGGCAGAACATGTCGGAGATAAAATTCGCACTCGAAAGTGAACCGCGAAAGACAAAAATACTAAAATTCTTGCGCACTGTCTATAGACGGGCGTAGCACTGGTGGACCAGCCGCGTCAGCCCGTCTATAGGCGGGCGTAGCACTCATCGGGTTAATGTAGTCTCCAATTTATCTGACGTAAAATTCTAAAAATATTTAATTGTATAAAGTCCAGCTATTCAATATAAGTTTGCCATTAAATAAATTGTCTGTCTAAAAATGCTACATAGGGCATGTTTCGACGTAGCCTAGAGGTCATCTTCAGCTTAAAATAACACAAACATACCTGCCAACTTTCCCTATTCAGGCGGGAGACTCGCGATTTTCGACAGTTTTTCCCCCCTCCCGAATATTCTATCTTTTCTCCCGATTTTTTGGTGAACTTCAAACATTTGTTTTCAAATCCCTCCATTTCAGCTTTTTTACGTCAGTGGCCGGAAGTCCTTCGCTCAATGGCCGCTTTCAAACGAAATATCGAAGTTTATTAATGCGAGAAATGTGCGCGAATGTGCGATGTTTATTGAAACCTGTATATCGCGACGCGCATATCGATCGTCAATCTCTCGTTCTCGCGTGCTATGTTCGTGTTCGTTCACGTCAGTCTAGTCGATTCCATCCTCTTTGGTCGATTCTAGAGACTAGTCGCTTTCTTAGTAATATAGTGACATAATTTCAATGATAACGACGGGTGACTTTTCTAGAGATTTTAGAAGCCATTTGGAGACAATTCTGACTAATTTTAATTTATCTCAATATAAATAAAATGTTTTGTCTGTACATTGCTCAGAATTTAAAAAGAATGATATTTCCGTACTGGTCGTGGCCATATTAACAAGGAGAAATAAGTTTTAATTTTCTGTAATTTCTGTCTGTCTGTCTCTGTCTGTCTGTCTGTCTGTCTGTCTGTCTGTACGTGCGCAGGCTCATCACGAGAAAACGGCTGAAGAGAATTTAATGAAAATCGGTATATAACGTCGGGGAATAAGTTGCTACAATCTAGGCCATAAATAATGTTATTCGCGCTGAGTGAAATGGTAGTTCAGGGGAAGGCCTAAAATTTAATTCTCAAATATTTGTGTTATTATTGGCCCTAATGATAAATACTACATAACTAAAGTTATATATTATTAAATTTCCTATCATTTATGCCTTATACATTTTTACTGTACCGGCTGTGATAATAGAGATATTCATGAATTTAGATTTTTTTTTTTCTAAGTCCATATCAGCGCTGATGTACTAGAAAATGGGTGAACAGAATTGTATGTAAAGTCAGGGAATAAGGAACTACAGTCTATGCTATAAATAATTTTATTCACTCTGTTCGAAATGGTAGTTTAGGGGAAGGTGCCAAAAAAAAATGTTTAATTACCTATCTTAGTGGTCATATTGAAAAATACTACATAACAAAAGTTACAGAGAATGCAATTTCCGATTATTTGTCTTATTCAGTTTTGCAAGAGACACTTCTCATGATTGATTCGTATAACTTACACTTCTCAGGGACATTTTTTGCCCCTTGTTAAGGGCATCATCAACCTTTAGGTAACCTTAAGTTCATATGTCTGAAACATTATCTATTCATACATGGATTAATGTGTAACATACTTTTCATTGTAATCCATATATGAATAGATAATGTTTCAGACATTTGACCTTAAGGTTACCTACAGGCTGATGATGCCGTTAACAAGGGGCGACCGGGCGAGTTGGCCGTGCGTGTAGAGGCGCGCGGCTGTGAGCTTGCATCCGGGAGATAGTAGGTTCGAATTCCACTATCGGCAGCCCTGAAGATGGTTTTCCGTGGTTTCCCATTTTCACACCAGGCAAATGCTGGGGCTGTACCTTAATTAAGGCCACGGCCGCTTCCTTCCAACTCCTAGGCCTTTCCTATCCCATCGTCGCCATAAGACCTATCTGTGTTGGTGCGACGTAAAGCCCGTAGCAAGAAGAAACAAGGGGCGAAACATGTCCCTGAGAAGTGTATATTGTATTATGTAGATTTCATCCACGTAGCACGTGGCTTGTATTGAATAGGTGGTAATAATAGAATAAATTATTTTTGTGATAATTTGCTCATTCAGTTTTACTGTTCTGACTACAATAATATTGGTGGTGATGGTGATTAAATTTTGAAGATTATAATAATGAAGAAAGTCATGAAGGAACGATTGCTTGAATAATACCACAAGAGGGAGTCATGAAAGAAAGGACGACTCACTTTACATTAGATGCTCTAATATCACAGATTCAGAAGAAAACTGAATGTGAAGGCGTCCAATATAGAAAGCTCATAAAATTGATCAACAGTAGCATTACATTGACCATTGTTTGTTGTGATGTGCTTTGTGTATTCTGCTGCCATTTATCTACAATAGACGGGATTACTGCTGGGTTTCAAGTATAACAGCCTGCCTGAATACTGGCGGGAAGAAGCTGGGGAGTGGGGAGTTAGATCTCTCTTCTTTAGCATGCCATTCTTCTGGTTCATAAATTTTCTGAAACTACTGGTACGTTACACACTGGATCATCATAGTATTCCAGCTATTTGATCCCTACTCGGAGGTAGTGATTTGAATGAGCAGTGTGCACACTTAAACAGAATAATTACACAAGAGTGTTTGCGGCTGTCTGCAGCCTGGTCATTCTAGCTCTGAAACTTTGAACTGTTAGATTGACACCGTAGTACCTTTCGCTAAAAGTGAGAAAATGTGCTGTTTTCATTTTATCGAATATTTCGTATGACATCATTGCTTTTAATCACGACATTCATACTGGCGTCGTTGTAATGAGATGTTGACTTCAGTTGGGAAAACTATAAGGACAGTCTTCCTGAGAATTCCGTAGTAAAGCACGGGTACATCAGCTAGTTATTTGATCCAAATAGCATTGCGCTTCGCATAATAGCGCGGGTGCGTGATGCAATATATTAATCTATGCATTTGCTAAGTAATGGCATCTAAGTGCATGACTGATTCACACATCTGGAGAATGAGTTCATACTATTTTCGGTAGGCTTATCAGAGACCGATCATCCCACTCACGCACTTCCTGTGAGGGAATAGAGATGTGTAATTTTTAGCCTTGTAGCCTCGTATAGCAACAGTCGGGCTTTGAGACAATAAGTGTTATAAATATATCGTAGTACTGTGTTGCGCAAGACATGTAGAATAAGCAATTTTGACCAATTGTATCTCCTGATTTCTCCTGATTTTTCCTGATTTTAAAATCAAAATCTCCTGATTTTTGGTTTTGTAAAGTTGGCAGGTATGCACAAAGATGAAAAACATATACACAAACAGTGATGTACTGTATAAAAAACTCGAGATATAATACAATCAATAAATGTAATAAATATCTGTGTTTAAAATGTTCATAAGCTTCAATCTTGTTGTGGACAAATATAGTTCTAACAGGTGTGAGTCCAACTGTATTTACCACAACTATTGGTTGGCTGGAGGAATACTTTAAAATTATGAAGGCTCTCAGTTATCAGTTTGTCATGCTTCTGGAGTCAGGCTTGTTGGCTGAATGGTCAGTGTACTGGCCTTCAGTTCAGAGGGTCTCGGATTTGATTCCCAGCCGGGTCGGGGATTTGAACCTTCATTGGTTAATTCCACTGGCTCAAAGGCTGGGTGCTTGTGCTGTCCCTAACATCCCTGCAACTCACACACCACACACAACATTATCCTCCACCACAATAACACGCGGTTAGCTCCACATGGCAGATGCCGCCCACCTTCATCAGAGGGTCTGCCTTTCAAGGGCTGCACCCAGCTAGAAATAGCCGCACGAAATTAATTAAATTAATGCTTCTGTAATGGAGTCACGTCTTGAAATCTGTAGGGTTCTTCGCGGAGAATAAAAGTATAGCCAGGATTTCCACTTTCCTCCAGCCCTGTGCTTGTATAGATTAAGTCGGGTCAGTGTTGTCACAAGTGAGATAAACTGATATAACTTGAAAACGATATTCTCTCACCCATGGGTAAATAATGCAAGTATCGAGCTCGAAAAATTATTTTACGATTTTATATATATATATATATATATATATATAATTCGCTGGGGCCATCAAGGACCACGTTAAGTCTTGTTGCATTTGACACTGAACTTGGCCTTCTTTAGAGCCCAAATTTCCCTCATTCTTTGTGAGTGGGCCTGCTTACGCTTCTCTGTCCAAGGGGTACCGTGTCTTCTCTTCGGTTGCTCGTCTCGGTTTAGCCCGTTCGTCAATATTTTCTTGCAGAAGAGATCTCTGTTAAGGGCGTCTTCAGCTGAGATGTAGCATTTGCAGGTCTTCTTTGGTATTGACTATCGTTAAACATTTAAAGTGAATACAGAATCGGAATGAAGTTCATTGCTCGTCCCCAATTTAGTCAGTGGGAGAAAAATAGCCTACTCAAGCCCCTCCTTAGCGTTGTGATCATCTTCAAAGGCACACTTGTTTTTTATCATTCGTTTAGTGGCATTTTCTACTAACTAGTCTATGCCTTAAAACCTGGTTCAACAAAACATCTGCAGAACTGTTCCGAATTTCAATGGATAAAGCCCGAATAGCCATGTTGATCGCCAACGTCCGAGGCGGACAGGCACACTAAGAAGAAGAAGGTCTATGCCATATGTTCTTTTTTTCTTTTGTGCCAGTGATCTGTATAAAACATTTCCCATTGTTGGGAACTCGCTAGTTCCATAGCTTCCAGCAAAAGTTTTCATGCGTCTGCAAGGGTGGAAGTTTTGTTGTAACTCACCGCATGGCCCTTTACTTGGCTCCACAACTTTCCATGGGATTCGAAGAACAGTGGTATAGGGAGTTAATCCCAAAACTTGCCTTCTTGATTACAGTGCTGTATCGTCTACCTCTATCGTGCCTCACGAGTATTTAATATACTGTTGGGTGATATTAAAGAAGATCCAACATGACACTGTTAACTTCTAAGAGATTCCCTTCCCATGTTTAAATTACATCTTTTCTCCACAATTGGTTCAAGAGTTTCTCAATTCTAACTGAATGGTGGTAAGACAGTATTGAATATTCTTCAAATATGTCTGCGTTCATTTCCTTGTGATTCGTCATTTTAACTGAGGCATAGACTTGTGATTAAGGAAATTGCAGCACTGAAAAAAATCTCCCTTTAGTGTAAATTTGTCTCATGAATGGAGTAATATTGAGGTGCTTAGACTATAGCTTGATTGTTTTACCTCGTATTAAAGTCTAGCCAAAGGTGACTTGAAGTTGTAAATACTTACAGCAAGTTGTGCACATACTGTAATTTGCTAGGCCGAGTGGTTCAGACTGTTAGGCGCCAGCTTTCTGAGCCTAATTTGGGAGGTTCGGTCGTGGCTCGGTGCGGTGGTATATGAAGGTGCTCAAATACATCCGCCCCCTGATGGTAAATTTACCGGCACCTGAAAAAACTTCTGTGGGACACCTCAGCTTCTCCAAAAACCATAGAAGAAGTGGTTGGTTGTAAAATCAATAATTTATTTGTTCATTTAAAACTTATATCCTTCATTGGACTGCTTTAGTAATTTTTATAAATAGGGTTTTTTAGTTTTCTTTCAGCTCAGTACTATTTCATTCTCTTGGATCTTGAATACCTTTCTTGGTCTGAAATCACCCATTCCATTGTCCGTCTGTTGATCCTGGTTTGTAGTCTAGTTTGTGAGTTTCTTGATTTTGTATTTTATAACTTAAATGAGCTTTGTTTCTTCCTGATTATGCTCATTACTGGTTCCATTTCATTGTTGTAGACTGCTTCATTAGAAGCTAGTCTCCAGTGTCAGTTTTCTTGGCTTTATTATTATTATTATACTGCCATTTTAAATGACTTTAGAATTTTGCTCTAAAATAGGCAAGTAGTGAAAAGTTATATTACATTGATATGTAACATCATTTTTTTCTTCTGGGAGATTTAATTTTTTTTAATATTTTTTATTTCAGTGTTGTGGAATTTGCTTCATACTCAGACTTGAAAAATGCTCTGGACAAGTTGGATGATACAGAGTTGAATGGACGGCGTATTCGTTTGATTGATGATTCTCGCCGAGGAGGAAGACGTCGGACACGATCTTCCAGTTCCCGTTCTCGGTCACGATCCCGTTCTCATCGTCGTCGCAGTCGTACCCGCTCCAGGTAATGAGAAATCTTTTTGCAAAATTTGTATATTTTTAATACCATATTGTCCAAATATTTTTAAAGAACTAATTTTGATATACAAAAGTTCCTTCAGTTGAAGGTTAAAGACTGTGATGAATTTTATATTCAGTTATTGCTAACCACAAGCTAAGACTGTGAAAATGTTATTCCCATATATTTTAATACATCTGTATGAACATTTGTGTTTACATTTATTTTAGTGTACAGTGGTGCTGTCAGTGATGAGTCAATTATTGGTTTTAACAGCTGAAGATGACTAGTACCATTATGTTTTTAATGATTAAATAACTACATGATAAATAAATGAGTATTGAATAATAGGTCCTTTGCTTAACTCTAATTGTAATTGCTTAATATGGATCATTGTGGAAATTATAACTTACGTACCCAGAGTTACACGTGAATTGCCTGTCTTTCGTAATGATATGGTTAGGTTTATCATTAGCATTGCTAGAATAAAATGCAATTTTTTATTCATCAGATTAACATGCAGTGTGAATCACTAGTGGTTTAGCTGTTTCATTTAATATTGCAGGTCACGAAGTCATAGTCGACGCAGTCGTTCCAGAAGCCGACGCAGCAGTCGCTCAAAATCGAAATCAAGAGAGCGTTCCAAATCAGCTTCTCGTTCAAAGTCTCGCTCCCATTCAAAGTCCCGTTCACGATCTAAGTCCAAGTAAGTGTGTTGATTTGTGATTCGTTCGTATTGTGAAAATTCATGACACCCCTGTTCTATGAGTAGCATTTCGTAATGAATTGATGTATTGACGTTATCAGTTCAGTGTGGGTATGATCTGTGATGCTTTCCAGATCTCCGTTTCAGTCTGTTTACATGTCATGGGTATATGAAGGAGTGAACATTGTGGTCTTTTTAAGTACCTCTCATTATATGACTTGAGTCGACACTGTTTGTTCCTTTTTCATTACCTGTATTGACCCTTTGGGATCCTTTTGTATTTGTCCTATTGTCCTTATCATTTGCCAATTGTATATATCTTATGGTTTTTTCCGTGTTTATCCGGCACTCTTCTTGTCCTAAACTTCCCACGTTTAGACTGTCGAGATGGCCTCTCAGTAAGTGTTCTTGCCCATCCTTCTGATAGAACTGGGAGGCGGAAACATACTCGTCAGGGGCTGAGAGGTAAAACGTATGTTCAAGAACTGGAATCGATGAAGAAAGAGCCCATCTATTCGAAGATGGCCAATGGCCTTAGGTAGAGAAGTTTCTTTACTTGGGTGCTAGTCCGCAGTGGAGGAAGTGCCACCGTAACTTGGGAGGCAGCGTCTGTTCTCCAAGTTAGGGGCGGCCACATTGAAACTCTGCAACTTCCTTGTCTATACAGAATTTTTGCTATGTACGCTGCGAATTTATATTCTCCCAAAAATATTTTAAATACACTCCTGTGTTGTTTTTCTATATATATACCGTCTTACTAATAAACGGTGTATAACTTTTATACAAGGTTTATACACCGTTTACGCGAAATTCGTTACTAATAAACCATGTATAAGCCTCCTGTGTATACATCTGTTATAGTTATTCACTGAATTGCTTATACAGTCCAGGACCCTTGTATAAGCGTTGTATAGCAGCGTGTAGCGGAAAAAAAGAAACGAGTGAGCAGTTTATTTTCGTGGTATTTATTGTCGACAGTAATATAATCGTTGTAAAATATTCGACTTATCCATTTAACATTGAACACACGTTGAAAGAATGACGATAACGTTGATGATCTTCACGATATTTTAAACATAGAAGACATACGGTACCGTACACGATTCAGAGGTTATGGAAGCTAGACATCTTCGTAAAGTAAAACACTTTAAAGAGACGGAATGACAATGAATAACTATAAAAGAAATGATGGTTGGGCGTATTTTTGTGTAAAAATATGTTACAGCTTAATAGACCTTTGATATTGCGAGTTTTTTATACACTATCTGCCCCTACAAAGATCTTTCTTAATTGAGTACCTACCGTATACAAGGGGACATATTCCTCGAGATAAAAAGTGGCATAACTTGAAAAATATACGTAATATGATTTCCATTCTTTGTAGTTGAATACGTAGAAATGTGATGTATAAATGCCTAATAGAAACTTTTTTGATCTAATCTTTCGTTTAGCTACAAAACAGGTTTTCCTTTCTCCTGAAAAGTAAGGATTTTGGAATGTGTACCCTTTTCAACTCGCCGGTTCAATTACAATTGCTTACGTTTTCCGAACTACCCCAGTTAGGAGCTTTTGATATTTTCTTAAGCTTTTCCATTTCTTTTTTAGCGTCCATTACACAAGCAAGCTGAAGAAATGTTGATATCAATATAAGTCAATTTCTAGCTGTCTCGCGGAATGACAATGAATACGGTAACTATAAAAGAAATTATGGTTGGGCGTATGTTTGTGTAGTAAGGTGTTACTGCTTAATAGACTTTAAATTGCGAGTTTATTATACATTATCTGCCTCTACGAAGATCTTAGATCTTTCTCAAAGTTGAGTATAAAAAGGGACATATTCCTTGACATAAAAAATGGTATAACTTGAAAACCGTACGTTATATGATTTCCATACTTTGTAGTTGAATACGTAGAAATGTGATGTATAAATGCCTAATAGAAACTTTTTTGATCTAACCTTTCGTTTAGCTACAAAACAGGTTTTCCTTTCTCCTGAAAAGTAAGGATTTTGGAACGTGTACCCTTTTCAACTCGCCGATTCAATTGCAATTGCTTACGTTTTCCGAACTACTCCAGTTAGGAGCTTTTGATATTTTCTTAAGCTTTTCCATTTCTTTTTTTAGCGTCCATTACACAAGCAAGCTGAAGAAATGTTGATATCAATATAAGTCAATTTCCAGCTGTCTCACGGAATGACAATGAATAACTATAAAAGAAATTATGGTTGGGCGTATGTTTGTGTAATAAGGAGTTACTGCTTAATAGACTTTAAATTGCGAGTTTATTATACATTATCTGCCTCTACAAAGATCTTAGATCTTTCTCAAATTTGAGTATAAAAAGGGACATATTCCTTGACATAAAAAATGGTATAACTTGAAAACCGTACGTAATATGATTTCCATACTTTGTAGTTGAATACGTAGAAATGAGATGTATAAATGCCTAATAGAAACTTTTTTGATCTAACCTTTCGTTTAGCTACAAAACAGGTTTTCCTTTCTCCTGAAAAGTAAGGATTTTGGAATGTGTACCCTTTTCAACCCGCCGATTGAATTACAATTGCTTACGTTTTCCGTACTATCCCAGTTAAGAGCTATTGATCTTTTCTTAAGCCATTCCATTTCTTTTTTTGGCGATCATTACACAAGCAAGCTGAAGAAATGTTGATATCAATATAAGCGAATTTCCAGCTGTCTCACTTAGTGTTGCCACTGCCTTTTCGATATGCCGTGCTACTGTGCGACTTTCCGGAAAGTTTTGCTCGTAGATAACCAGCAGAAGCGATCATAAAGGCGGTGAACGTGCGAAATACGTCAGTGAACTACAGGAAGAGATTCCTACTCCTTGGAACGAGTGTATACGTGCTGTGTAGTAATACAATGCGTATACCTCGTTTATTAGTAAGAAAAATGTAAAACGCTTATACAGGGTTTATTCACTGTATAACTAAACAAGAGTTAAACAACGGTATAAGGACTTTTTATTAGTAAGACCCATACAGTACAACCCCGATATAACGAGTATGGCATATAGTGAGAACCCTGCTGTAAAGACAGTTTTTGTCTGTCCCTTCAATATTCCTCTATTATACCGTACATTATCCTCCGTTACAGCGAGAGCCCTGTCACTGATGCATCCGTTATTACAAGCGACTAAGCCTGTGCAATTTTTTCCTTTACTGATATTTATGCACCCAGCGATTATATTGCATGCGATTGATTATCTTCGGTATCGTTTCCTTGCTATGTCCACTAGCAAGCTCTCTCGTCGACATTCTAAAGCGATGTGAGTCGATTAGTAATACCAGTCGATTGCTGTTCCGTAAGAAAAATGGAAATGAAAGAGGAGAACATGTGTGCATAATAAATGCGCAAATAACGTGTCCGATAGCAGTTGTTAATTCATTAAAAATAATGGCTGAAGTAAACGATCACTTAATTTTAATGTTAAATACTGCAATTAAGTAAGAATGGGGTACACCCCAAGATATGGGAGTGCATCGTTGATTTTAGTGGTTAGTTCTACATTTTCTCGCATCCGGTTAAATTTCGGAGAGGCTATTCCTAATGTAAATTTATAGCAAAAATGTTATTTCTCTACTGGTGCTTGGAATATCTTTTCATGAAACATATAGTATGGTTAAGTTAGGTTAGGTGACTGTTAGAATAAGAAACTGAAATAATTGCCACAAAATGCAATCGATCTTCAGTACGTATCGTTTTCTCGCCATGTACACTTGCAAGCTATCTCGACCAGCTTCAAAGGCGATGTCGGAGTTGATCAATAATACCCGGAGACTGCTGTTCTCTAAAAGAAGATTCAGAATGAAAGAGGATAACACATTTTGGTAATAAATGCGTAAATAACGTGGCCGATAGCTGTAGTTAACTCCTTAGAAATAAAGGCTGATGTAAACGATCGCTTACGTAAGTAGGAATATGATACACCTCAAATTATGGCGGAGTACACCACTGATTTCAGAGGATAGTTTTATTTTATTTTCTCGCATCTAGTTAAATTTCGGTGAGTGTTCCCATGTAAATTTGTAGCAAGGAGGATATACGGTTAGGTTAGGTGATGCTGTTTGAAGAAGAAAATTGGAATGTTCCCCCTCAGAGGCCTCTGGAAAGTTTATATGGTTTTGTTCAGACTCCTGAAAAATATATCAGTGAAGCTTTACCATAATAGCCTATCTGAAACATCAAAGTGAATCAGAACAAAGATATAAGGAGTACCCTCAAAAGCGAAGTACATCCCTCGTGTCTCCAGGGTGGTCTGAGAGAAGTGGGCACAAGTCTGTAATCCACAGCTTAAACCAGGAGGTCCCTGGATAAGAGTGACTGAGGAAGAAGTAGTAGTACTGTATGAAGATTTGGGGATTATCCTTATCCTTTCATGCTTTGTCTCATCTCTTATTTGTACTGCTCCCCTTCTCACACTGACCTGTCATTGTGTTCGTCCTTTTGTGTGCTCCTTTTGATGTTCCTTTGTATATGATTTGTTTTCTTAAGCAGATTTTCAGCTCTGTAGTTTCTGTCTCATATTATCTCAAGTTATTCTAATCACTATCTACTGCAAGGTTTATCAACATTAAAGGATATTTTAAGAAGCAAAACTTTTACAAGTTTTATATTTCAGGTCTCGTGAGCGATCCAAGTCGAAGAGCAGATCACGCTCTCGATCACGTTCAAGGTCTGAACCCAAGGAGAGATCTAAATCTCGGTCAAAATCCAAGAGCAAGGCCAAGTCACTTTCAAAGTAAGTTTATTAATTTTATTTTATTCAGAATTTTAGAGGAGGGTAGCCACAGTTGAAAACTTTGACAGAATTATACACAACGGATTTTCATAGTGAACATTGTTATTATTCATACTACCCACTTTTCAAGAAATGTGAGAGAGATTGAAATTGTAATTTTTAGTATCATAGATAGAAAATGCTGATATTATTGTGTCTCCACAAGATCAATTAATATTACAATTCACATTAATGGTTGTTGTTTTTTTTTTTTTTTTTTTTTTAAATATCTGAAAAGACAACTTCTAAACACTTTCTATTAGCCTACAGCTAAAAGCAAGTTCTAGCTTTGTTAACTCTGGTGGGAATATCCTCTTCTACCTTGTCCAATTTTCTCTTCTCCTTTAGTCTTTTGATTAATTGACCGAGCTTGATAGCTACAGTCGCTTAAGTGCGGCCAGTATCCAGTATTCGGGAGATAGTAGGTTCGAACCCCACTGTCGGCAGCCCTGAAAATGGTTTTACGTGGTTTCTCATTTTCACACCAGGCAAATGCTGGGGCTGTACCTTAATTAAGGCCATGGCCGCTTCCTTCCCATTCCTAGGCCTTCCCTGTCCTATCGTCGCCATAAGACCTATCTGTGTTGGTGTGACGTAAAGCAACTAGCAAAAAAAAAAAAAAAATGTATTAATTGTTGTCTAGTTCTCGTGTTTGACAGATTTCACAGTGGATATTTCAATTGGTATTTTTTCGTTTGATCTCTTCTGTCCCTACTAATATACAGTAATCCTGATCCCTCAAGCTGGTTTCTGTATCTGCCAAACATCATTTCATGGTGTCCAGTAATGTTTCTCCATATGAATATCTTACGCTATATCTGGATTGATTGATCAAGGAAAGAGGTGTGCAATTAGGTAAGACTACAGTACTACTTGCAATTTAGGTACTTTTGTTCGTTGGCAGGTTGTTTTAGGCTCAAGTTGTAAAAGGTGCAGTGATACAATACTGGTAGTCTTTCATTAGTTGGTTTTGGCTACCATTGGTAGACGGTTGTGCAGTTGTCTAGTAACCAGATTTACTGAGCAAGTTAGCGGTATGGTTAGGGTCACACAGCTGTGAGCATGCGATCAGGAGATGGTGGTTTTGAATCCCGTTGTTGTTTGCCCTGGAGATGGTTTTCGGTTGTTCCCCATTTTCACACCAGGCAAATGCTGGGGCTGTACCTAAATTAAAACCACGGCTGCTTCCTTCCCAGTCCTAGCCCTTTCCTATTCCATCATCACCATAAGACCTGTCTGTGTTGACGTAAAACAACTTGCTAAAAAAAAATAAGATTTATTTGGAAGTTAACACTCCATTTAGTATACCTGCTAACTTTCCCTATTTAGGCTGGAGACCCCTGATTGTTCTGTTATTTCTCCCGATTTTAGCTTGCTTCCCCCCCAACCATTTTTGTCAAATCCCGCCGTTTCAGCTTTGTACGCCATTGGCCGGTAGTCCTCTGCTCGTTGACAGCTTTCAAATGAAATATAGATACTTATTAATTCAAGAAGTGCGCATGAATGTGCGATGTTTATTTTAACATGTATATCGCAACGCATATTTCAATTGTCAATCTCTTGTTCTCGCGTGCTATGTTCCGAATGGAAAATTCTAAGTTCCCATAGAGGGAATTAGATATTTTTCACCAAGAGAGCCTTTCAAAAACAGAACAGATGTAAGGCTTTTCAGGCGTTTGCTCTATTAACCAGCGTTTTGTCTTAGGTCTGACACTACACTCATCAGAGTGGGATGTGTCAGACACTGGTTAAGAGAGCTAACGCCTGAAAAGCCTTACATCTGTTCCGCTATGCTCATGTTCATTCACATCAGTCTAGTCGATTCTAGAGACTAGTCACTAGATTTGGAGTCTTTTTTAGTACTTTAGTGACATAATTTCAAAAACAGCGACGAGTGACTTTTCTAGAGAATTTATGAACAATTTGGAGACAATTCTGATGAATTTAAATTATTTGTAACCTTATTTGTATCTGTAACAACATGATTGCATCATAATAATAATAGTAAAATTAAAATTTATGAATTTTAAACGCATAGTAAAAACTTCAAAACTCACGCAACTATGACAGACTCAAAACAACATGAACAGGTTGGCAAACTTGACGGATATGAAAGGACGTGGGAAGCCGCTTGGTACTCTAAGAGGTAGATGATTACGTATGGATACCTCCCAACCCTTCCGATTTACCCGGAAACTTTCTGCTTGCTTTTTAACTCGTTTCCAGTTTATTTTTACTTCCTATTTTTGACCAATATAACGTCTAATACAGCCAATACTCTTCCTCTAGGATAAAGGATAAATTCTTGTGCTGTGTAATTTATGAAACCTCGTTTTCAAGCTTATTTATGTGGAATCTTTATTTTGTGAGTGTTTTATCCGTCGCCTTAGTGTATCGTGTTTATCGCTCACCTCAGCAGCTTGTGCGCTTTATACAGCTGGAGATTCGGGGCGGCATCGCCCTGCAAGCAAGAGAGGCTAGCATGAGCTAAATCGGGACGAAAGAATGAGTTTATTGTGTTGTTTACGCACTGTTAACATCGTTCCTGTGCATAGTTCCGTCGGATTTGCAGGCCACATGTTTTTTCTTGCATTTCTATGCTTTCCCCCTCGTTAAAGTCTCATGTCATCAGTAACGTATGGGACATGTTGAATGTTTTTAAGGGGATTGTGTTGGTGACAGTTTCTGGTATTATCTTTTCTCGTAATGGCCAAAAAATATAACAGACGTTATCTCCGAGTGTTCAGAGATACCTATAAATTTCCGTTCATTTTACCCTCCGATAAATGAAACTACCGTATTTTCTCGCGTAATTTACACCCTTGCATAATTTACGCATTTCAGTATTTTTAGGTCCAAAGTGGGGGAAAACGAAATGTTCACATATTTGATGCACACACAACTTTGAACATCACGCAGCTCCAAATGTGTTTCGATATGAAGATATCAACTACTCTAGTAGCAGGCTTCCTATTGCAAAAGCGGGCATTCCAAATACAGGGCAGCGTGCTATTATTAGCCAGCAGGAAATCCCACTACACTAGTTTTGAGTGTTTCAGATACGGGACATCCTGTGATCTCAAAATTGTTTGTCAGTCCACACTATTCGAGTTATACTCGAGTTATACTGCATCATACGAACTCGCGGTGATCAGTTACGCCGAAACATATGGGAATAGGGCAGCTGGCAGCAAGTATTCAGTGTCCAAATGAAACGTGAGCTACCGCAGTAACAGAAGTGCACTTCGAGCAGCCAACAAGTCTCGCAAAGCATTTCGCGACCAAAAAGGGAGTTCGTGCTATTATTTAGCAACAAGTTTCCCCAAGTAGAGGAGGATCTGCTCAAATATGTGATGATATTACGCAACGTTGGGTAAGCCGTTTCTCACGAAATGCTGTATTTTAAAGAATGAGAAATAGCCGCTGTACATGGAATCAGCGGTGATCAGTTACGCCGAAATATATGGGAATAGGGCGGCGGGCAGAAAGTATTCAGCCTTCGGATTTGAAGGTTAGCTGAGGCTTGATTAATTTTATGAAGAGAAATAGAACAGCGTTATGCCAAAAAATGACGAATGATTTCAACCATTTTCATGGCTTTGTGATTGAGATCTTGATTATGAGTTTCATTTCCGTGTTGACAGATTACACGTACAGATAAGAAAGGGTTTCCACCTTATCAATACTGTTTATTGTTAGAATTAGCTTACAGTACTGGTTTCAACCCTAATTGGTCATCATCAGCTGAACATAAATACCTTTACATATGTGTCGAGCATTAATTGATATTGCCCTTTTCTAAAGGGAGATGCCGTAAGGAAGCACCATGTCTGTGTGTCCAAATTGGGCATATTAAGTGTGAATTAGTTATGTATCGATCTTGGCTTTCAGGTACTTGGGTATAAAGCTATCTTCTTCAGAACTAGAATTTGTCTGTGAAATCGAACCTAAGCTTAGATCTAAGTTAAATACAATAAACACAGTAAAATAAACAGTGCATATTAAAATTCATTAAAATAATGAGTATAAAACACTTAATGGGTTTGAATGTGTGTGTCTTGCGTGTATCTTCATTCCCTTTTTTGAGTCCAAGGTTGTAAATAATTGCGTGGGGAGCCAGCATAGATTCATCCTTGTCTTTGAATTGTGCTTTTTTATTTTGTTGCAAGAGGTTATGTTTGTTAGCGAGTTATCCAAGTGCATTATTTGAATACTGTAAATGCACCTTGTTGGATACATTTTGGAAATATTTTTTTTCCATGGCTTTTGAAAGGTTTAACCTGAATCAAGGTTAATTGCATGCAGTAATGGGTCTTCGAATATTTTGTGACTCGGCCAGGTTTGGCATTTCTGAATTAGGAGTTGGCGGTTAATTCTAAATCTCGTAATTCGAATTCCGATTTTTGCGTCCCAGCGACTTCGAATTAACAAGGTTTTACTGTATTGGCACTGATGAGCAGAGTGGCAATCTGTTTGATGGTGTCAGTGTATGAAGATTAGGATACTGTCCTTTTGTATTCTCGTGTTTGTTTCTTCTCCTAATGCTCCTGCTTTCAGTGCTGATGTGTGTCTCTGCCTATTCATGTTCTTCATTTAGTTAATCGGACATTCTCATCTTGCTTTATTTTATTTTCTATCCTCGTTATTCAGCCGAGTTTGTAACTATTGAAATTGCATCAGTGTCAGAATATGGTGTATTGTGTTCTTCTGTTCTCATGAAATGCTAGGGTAATCCTTATATATATATCTCTCTCTCTCTCTCGCTCTCTCTCTCTCACTTATCAATCACCTGTTTTAATTTTCCAGGGATCGTTCCCGATCACGCTCAGCAAGTAAGGAGCCCAGTAAGTCTAAATCTCGCAGCCGCTCTAAGTCATCGGAGAAGGATCAAGATCATTCGCCTGAGCACAAGGATGATTGAGCCCATCATTAGGCATTTTAATACTGTAATAACTACCAGATATCTGGTACTGGTCATCGTGACAGTGGTGGCAACTTTCAGTACCCAGAAACAAGGACAATTACAGTTTTACTGGGATGCACACTTGGTATTTCCTGTTTGCATGATACTTTTCTTAAAAAGAGGCATGGTCTTGAAGTTCTGGAAACCATTGCTTACACCTTTCATTAAAAAGGACCTATAAATATGAAAATATGATCATTTGTCAGCATTAAAATCAGTGATTTTGCCTTCTTCCTGTTCCTTCTGCATCCTTCTCTTTGTCATTTTAAAGCTGTTCAATGTATGTTTATGTATGTGTGTGATAACTTTTCCCTTTTAAAAGTACTCCCAAGATTTTGTTTCCTTTACACTAACTTTGGTAGTCCAATCATTTTCTGCATTTTTCACGTACATGTAAGGGCACAGATAAGTCTACATTATACACAGTTTTACATAGACTAAGGCAAGAGGAAAAGGCAAAGAAGTGCAGCTTACGTCCCTACAAAATTAATTTTCATCAGAGTTTTACTTCATGTTACTTTCCAGATTTGGGCACAAAGAAATCGTCTACATAATGATGTGGGGCATGATCTTGAGGTGTAGATGTAATCGAAACGTATGGCTCTGTCATTTATAGATCAACACTGCTTGTGAAACTCAAGTATGTTTTTTGATCTAGTTCTTTTTTTTTTTTTCTTTTTTAACCCCGTACTCATCTGGTAAGTTGGAACAGACATAAAGTTTCTTTGGTTGTGCTTTCTTCAGAATGAGGCCTTGTGTTTAGTTTCTGTGCAGATAAGATTGTATGTGGAACTTAGTACATGATAATGAAATGTTTTAAAAGGTAGTGTATTGTCAAGGGTTAGAATTTAGATACAAAATATATATTTTGTTTTTCAGATATTTTTGTAATTGTAGACTATCTAGTTATATTGTGATGCATCCTAGTAAGAATTTCCTTTTAGTTTTCCATACCAGTAAGTTTGATTTTTCTCCACAGTGACTTTTAATTGTTTATGTAGTTAAATTTATTGTATCCAAAATGAAGAACCTTTCTTTTTGTGTTTATTTCTGTGGCCTGCTTGAGAAGGAGATTGGTTAGCTGGGCCCATGTTTTGGGCTTATCTCCTGCCATTCCTTTTGAGTGTTAATTGTATTGAGCTCTACATGTATCATGTTTTAATAGCTATGATAAATTTGATCATATAAGCATAACTCTTGAAAAATTTATTTCGTAAATCTTCCTTTGTGAGAGCCCAGTCCTTGTAGTGTGTATGCTGCATTGCTTTGCCCTCTGCTGTAACCAGTGACACTAAATGGTAAAATGGTGTACTGACAGTTTTATGAAACTGCTGTCCTGTTACATGGGGTGTTCTGCTTAAAAAGGAAACTTAACTTGAAAAGTAATGAAGATAATTACTGAAAGTTTTTCCTTATCTACAGGGGTGCCAACCTGCAAAGTGGATTATCAATAGGCCCATTATTATCAAACCACCACTCCCCTCAAATTTTTCAAGTAAAATCCAAAGCATGCACCTCCCCTCTTGATAATGACACATCCTTTGCATTTCCTGAGAACAATCTATTCTAAAGTACAGTTTCTTGAAGACGGGCATCGTAAATGCGTTGCTCGAAGTTAGGATGATGCAGTATGGGACGGTGACCAGAATGATGCATGCGAGAATAGCTTGGAGACTAGAGGCAGTGACAATGAATAGGGTAAGTATGCCAGTTGTCTTGTTTCAGTAGCCTAATGTAAATTTTAAGTTTTTTCGGGAATACAATCTTTTGTACACAAATCCCCGCAAATATCACATGCTGATTTTTTTTTTTTTTTTTTTTTTTCAAAAAAGTGCAAGTTATATGTATGCAAATACGGTAATGTAGGCGCATCCACGGAATATCCATACTTTTTTTCGTGTATGTACCGTATGTCTTTATGACACTGTCAGAAATTAATTAAATTAACATGCTGGCGTGTTATACGTGAGCAAATATGGTATATGAATTGAGTACCTCCTGGAATTGATGTTCAATGCTACCTTCTTCCACTGTCAAATAGTTCTCCGTTCATCAAGGTAGGCATACAATACCGTGTCAGAGGTATCAGTGCCACACACGAATTTGTTATAACTGTGAATAACTTCTGGTTTAGTCGCAAGTTTTCCCACTGTTTACTTCCACTTGTCTAGCATTTGCAGTTGCCTTATTGGGGAAAAGAATCACAGGAAGTACAGTATAACCACTACCTAGGGGCCGTATTTTTTGGTAATAGCGATAAGCACGAAAATTTTCATATCTTCTTTCTAGCCTTTATATGACCTTGTAGGTACCGTACCGTAACGTATTTTAGCGAAATCTGTTTATTACACGAATCACGCAAATAATCACGAAATATACCCCACTTGGTAAGTAAAATGCGAAATCGTATCGGAAAAGATCTCCAATAAACGTTTAAATGCTCTTGAGAACTTGACTATAGTAGTTTCCTTCTCAGTTGATTGATAGCGCTACACAAATGCACACAAAGCGATGAGCCAAGACCAACTACAATATCTCAGACCTTAAACGACCTATCGAAACTGTCCAGTATGCGGATATCGGCGTGTTAGCATGAGTTTGTTTTGATTGTGGAAGTTGTGTTGTTGCTCAATAATTACGTGGAATTTGAATATTATTAAGCGTAAATTTTATATATTTACAGCCTCAAAGAAGCTATGGAGCCTCTTTCCGTGCCGTAAGAAGCTGTTTATTCTTAAAAAGCTTATTTATTTAAGCAATTTACGTGGTGATTAGGTTATTGTTCTAGTGTTCTTCACTAAAAGTGTTTTTTCTATATTTTCAGTTAACTGTGCAGTATGTGTATAGTTTAATACGATGGGTCGTATGTGCTGTGTGCCTGGATGTAAATCCAATTAGAAGGGTAGTGAACAAGTTTCAGTGTTCAGATTTCTGAAAGATCCAGTATTAAGGCAAAAATGGGTTAGGTGCATTCACAGGGAAAACTTCGAACCAAATGATAATAGTGTTGTGTGTATTAATCATTTTGATCCTAAATGTATTGTTAGGGAAGACCTTATACCCATAGAAGGTGGTAATCCAGTTCGAGTGCCACGCAAAGTTCCAAAGTTAACTACTGATGCCTATCCTAGTATTTTCCCCAATCAGCCGATATACCTGACTACAAAAGTAAGCCAGTCCCGGAAAGATCCGGAAATTCGTAAGCAAGAGGTACGATTGAGAAATGAAAACAATTTTCAACAGTGGTGCAAAAATGATATAATTGATAATTTCCAGTGTTTTACAACTGAGGTGCGTAAGCGAAACCTAACCCCATTTCTTGTAAGTGAAAATAAGGATTATGTTCTCTTTTATAAATTACAAGAGGATGATGTGCCATCAATTCCGGTAAGTTTTAAAGTGACGAGTTCTTTAGATGTTCAAGTGTACCATAGGAACATCACTATACCTAATCAACAGTTCAGATGGATTTTGGAGAGTGAAGGACAGGAAGGCTTGAAATGCAACAGATAGAGCAAGTTTGATTCATTGGTAGGTCACCTTTGACATTTTTCAGATTCTAGTATTACAGTTAGTGAAAGAATAATTATGTTAATAAATTTTGTAAAAGATGCTCTCAGAGTGCACAGTGACACCAACAAACTGAAGGTTAATAAAATAAAATTTGCACTAGAGCAATTGGAATTATGTGAAACAAATCAGGTGCGTTATTCCGCAGAATTGTTAGTGTGGGCTGCAACTATTTCATTTTCATTCCCTGGTGCATATCATTTCCTCAGATTTACAAATGTGATGACTTTGCCTCACCCTGTGTACTTGAGGAAATTATTGACTAAAATAGGTCCAAACTGTCCAGGCATTGGGCCTTCACAGAAAGCATTCTTGCAAGAAGGCTGGTAGGATTTATGGAGTGGCTGAAAACTGTTCGCAAGTAGACCAAGCAAGTACCATGCAGGTTTTCATGTACTCTTCCTTATCTTCTGATGTAAAGGATGTGATAGGTCTTTTCCCTGTGAAGAACATGAATGCTGACACCCTTTTAAATCTAACTAATGAAGTTATAAAAGTGATGCATGAAGTAGGACTTGATATTGTTTGCTTAATATGTGACAATCATAGGACCAACAGGAAAATGTTTGAACTTTTATGTGGTGGTTCCCTAAAACCGTATATACCTAACCCGTTCGATTCATCAAAGAGCATATTTCTTTTGTTTGATAATGTACATTTACTGAAGTGTATTAGGAACAATTGGTTAAATAGACCTGATGAGACCTTTAACATCCCTAATGTTCAGGAAATATTTGATGCGATTGCTGGCATGTCGAATATTACTGACGGTGCAGTTAACTGTGAATACACCACACCACTGTTGCAGCCAAGTTTTCCGATTTAAAGGACTTATTTCATTCTGAAAAAAGTATGTTACTGAAGTTGGCACCAAATTTATGCAGGAAAGCCCTATATCCATCTTCCATAGAGAGGCAGAATGTTACACTAGCAGTTAATATTTTCAATCTAAAGAATATGGCTGCACTGGAAATGCTAAAAAATCAAGGGGTGGAGATTTCAATTGGTACTGTACAGTTTTTGAAAGTCATTTGTAAGTGGTAGAATATTTGCAATGTGCAGCACCCAATGAAAGGGACATATACTCGAATTGATGATGCCCATCTTATCAGTGGCCCTGATGATCCAAAGATTTCATTTCTAGAGAGTTTTAAACTTTTTCTTGATATCTGGCACATATCAGTCACCGATGGCAAACTGACCCAGGAAACTTATATTGCCTTGACTCATACGCTTGCAGCAATGGTTGGGTTGTGTAGGTACCTCTTCAGTAAATATGATTTTTCATACGTAGTTACTGCCAAATTGCAAAATGATGGATTGGAAGGAAGGTTTAGTGCCTACAGACGGTTAAGTGGAAGTACCTACAATGTATCAGTAGAGCCGATTTTAGAATCTGAGAGGAAACTTAAAGTACTGGGTATACTGAAACTTAAGACTGCACAGCTTGGAGAGTTTTCTTTAAAAGATTTCTCATTGGCCATTAATAAAGGTGCGAAGGTAGAAAACAACATTGAAAACTTAGAAACTTTGGAAACAGCCCTAGGAGATTTGGACAGTATTGTAATTACTCCAGAGACATGCACCATTTTGGTTTGTATTGCAAGCTACACTACTTTTAAAGTTACTGAAAGATTAGGTAGTAAATGTTCTGATTGTGTTTGCAAGCGTTGCAGTCAGAAGAAGAAATGAGTGAACTTTGTGATGAAGATTTATATTCCTACTTTACTCTGGTAAACCGTGGTGGACTGAAGTGCCCCTCACCCGTTCTTGTATTTCTGTGTACTCAGATGTTCAGACTGTTCCAGGTTCTTATTAGTGAAGTTTATGAACTGGGCTTTTTAAAATTAGACAGTCAGCAGTATGGTTTGTTAACCTTAGGCATGCAGCTGAGTGAGTGCATAATTAGTAACTGGGATGATGTCTGCAAATGTGGTACCCCATTAAAATATCTTATTAAGAAATGCATCAAAATTATCTCTTAACATTTTTATAAACAATTATATTCAAGTCTTAGAAGAAAACAGTGCTTCTAAAGACATAGCCAGGAAACTAGCAAGCCAAAAATCGAAAAGGAAAGTTGATGACCCTAATGAACTGAAACTGCAGATACGCAAACAGATGAAACTAAGCAGCAAGTAGTTGCATGCTCCAGTAATAAGGTAAATATTAAGTTATCTCTATTTTTCTGTGATTATTATTATTATTATTGAAATTTTGTATGAGAAATGCATTTGTTTGAATGTTTTTTTACATAATGGGCTGTGAGTACTTGCGATGTTGCATGGTATTTAATGTAAGGTTAATAATGCTATTTGTTGACCTATTTATCTTATTTGAAGTCCGAAGTTTCATATGTGAAAATACTTTATGATGTGTCTGTTTCAACCTGACGTTTATAAAGTAATTCTCCTACTGAAATTACAATTGGATTTACAATAGAATTACGCGTTAACGCTACTTTTGGTGTATAATTATTCATATTTTGAGTTAGTTACTTGCATTTCATGACGTTCGACTTGTGATGTTTCCTTTAGTTAGCTAGGAATGAACACGCCTAACCTACTCCTCAGCCTCTCACGTCGCCCACCGATGTTCGCCATGTTTTTTCTGTGTTATGGTCTGATGTAATTGTAGTTGGTCTTGGATGAGCCCTGTATATCGGAAGTATGTGTATTCAGTTCCGCGATCTCTAAGGCAATCATTAAAAATCTATATCTGTTATCGATTACAGCAAATGGCGTTGTGGTAGCAAGATCGGTTGTAGATATAGCAGTGGGCATTATACTCTTTCGCACTGAAAGTTCGCCACTTATGAACCTTTATCAGCAAATGTCCAGCATTTAAGTACCAAAATGCTGAAAACTAAAGTCACAACAGTTTTTCCGGAACCGAGGAATACAACAGTGAGGCGTTCTATGTATTTGATGCTGTAAGAAAGATTATGTGTAAGTAGTGTAATGTTCGCATTACGTGAAAACGAAGAGATGCGTGCGATAAATACTGTAGAGAATCAGAAACACACAAAAAGAAAAAGAATGAAGCAAATGAACATAATTTTAAGCGGCAAATAACAATCGGCGATACTTTACACATCGCAAAGGAGTTGTAAAGTGATAGAGAGCAATTTGTAATAGACACAACAAAAGCATTCATGCAAGCCAGCATTTCTATAGAAAAATTGGATAATCCTGGCATGAGGACATGGATGAATATAAAAGGAAAGATAAATAATACCGACTTTATTATAAAATATGACGATATTAGTAAGCCTATTCTAAATAAATCGCACCGAGCTCGATAGCTGCAGTCGCTTAAGTGGAGGCAGTATCCAGTAATCGGGAGATAGTGGGTTCGAGCCCCACTATCGGCAGCCCTGAAGATGGTTTTCCGTGGTTTCCCATTTTCACACCAGGCAAATGCCGGGGTTTTAAGGCCACGGCCGCTTCCTTCCAATTCCTAGGCCTTTCCTATCCCATCGTCGCCGTAAGACCTATCTGTGTCGGTGCGACGTCAAGCAAAGAGCAAATAAATAAATCGTCTGGTTGAGTTGTAATAATGTTATTGTTTTTACGTCCCACTAACTACTATTACGGTTTTCGGAGATGCCGAGATGTCGGAATGTTGTCCCACAGGAGGTTTTTACACGCCAATAAAACTAGTAACACGGGGCTGATGTATTTAAGCACTGGACTGAGCCAGGATTGTACCTACCAACTTGGGCTCAGAAAGCCAACGCCTTAACCGTCTGAGTTACTCATCCCCGGCCGGGTAGCTCCAGCATATCCATGAATATCTTCCAGGGATATAAGGAGGATTTGCACTAAGTGTTCGCAAGTATTATAGTTTCTGACGTCTAATGTGGTCAGCGAAAGGGGCTGCTTTGTTTACAAAAACATACTTTGAGTGTCGCACAACTCTGAATCCTGTTAATGTTGAAACCATGCGTAGTTTTTTACTTTGGAGACAAGTCATTCAAAATGTTAAAACATGTAGAACCAAACCAAACCCCACGGCACTTAACACCCTGAAAGGGCCTTGGCCTGCCCTGTGACCGCTGCTCAGCCTGAAGGCCTGCTGATTACAAGGGGTCGTGTGGTCAGTACGACGCATCCTCTCTGCCATTATTCTGGGCTTTCGAGACCGGGGCCGGTATCTCACCGTCAATAGCTCCTCAGTTCTAATCAGGTAGGCTGAGTGGACTTCGAACCAGCCCTCAGGTCGAGAAAAAAAAATCCCTGACCTGGCCGGAAATCGAACCTGGGGCCTCCTGGCGAGAGGCAGGCACGCTACCCCTACACCACGGGACCGGCAAAAACGTGTAGGCTACGTATAAATTCCTAACTTCCGCCTAACTTCATTTTGAGGTTTCAGTGATTTATATAGGCCTACTGGTATTTATTTCTACAACATTTTGTATATTTGGTTATTCTAAGGTTTAATAAAAATTTAATACATTAGAAGTGTTCACTTTAAAACCCCTAATCACAAAATTAGTTAGATTTACCCCATACCATAAGGAATATTTCACAAGAAACATCGATCAGTATGAGAATTTATTTCACGAAATACCTACCGAAATAGTGTTAGTTTTAACACCGAAATCAACAGTTTTATTTCACCAAAAAATAAGGCCCTTACCAATACCATATTTTGTGATACTGTCTTTGTTCTCTCGAGATCTAGCGCCCTTCTAAGCAATAGTGAGAACCTGAATCACAAAGCATCCAGAATTGTATTCCCCATGTACAATGATGCTTATTGGGCAAATCCCACTTTAGACATTTTTTTACCAGTAAGCTTTTATCAGTGCTCAATTCTTGATGTGGAATATAGTGATGCCTAAATATATTAGCTTGTTCAGCTAACGGTTGGTACCGGGCGAGTTGGCTGTGCGGTTAGGAGCGCACAGCTTTGAGCTCGCATTCAGGACATAGTGGGATCGAATCCCTGTCAGCAGCCCTGAAGATGGTTTTCCGTGGTTTCCCATTTTCACACCAGGGAAATGCTGGGGCTGTACCTTAATTGAGGCCCCGGCCGCTTCCTTCGCATACCTAGGCCTTTCCGGTCCCATCGTCGCCATAAGACCTATCTCTGTCTGTGCGACTTACAGCAAATAGCATTCCTAAAGTTTGGTGCGAGGGTCATAGGCTGCATTTGCTTACAATAAGGAGCTGTCCAGTTTCGTACTAGAACGTGCAAGAAAGGAAGGAATCCGTCCGACTCACAGACCCAGTTTTCATAGTGAATTTAATTGAAGGATGCTGCTGCTTTAGGTGATTTACAAATAAGTTCCCCAGAACCTTTTATCCAAACCACAAATGTATCATCAACATACCTCGCCAAATCACAGGTTTGACAGGCACCAAAGCAATGGCCTCTTCCTCAGAATGCTCCAAAATGAAATTAGCCACTGCCAGCAAAAGTGGTCTTCCCATAGGCACACCATCTGTATGTTTGTAAATCTGCTCATCTCACAAGAAATAGCTGGAAGTCATGCAGTTGTCAACCATAACCCTGCAATCCAATGCACTTCTGGTGAGTTTCCATGTGGAGTCCTTGTTTACTAGTGATTGCCAATGCTCTCGCTCGAGACTACTGTGACTGGCGTTTTAGATCGCAAGAATATCCTGTGCTACGATCTGTGCGACGTCCCAGTAGCTACGAGTGTAAGCTTGATAGTATATCCATACCTGCCAACTTTTACGGTTTATCCGTAAAATTTACGGAAATTGCAGCGTTTTACGGATGAAACGTTAACATTCGATAATCGCTCCACTTCCGTACTATCGATTGCTTGTATGGGTCGAAGGCAAGTCCACGATAGTCGATAACTCATTCTTTGATATGATTGGCATTTTTAAGCATGTGATGTTTGCATTGTTATTGAAATTGAATTTAAAGCCGGGATAACAGTTCATCCAAGTGAATCTTAGGTGTCGACAAGCTCTGCTACGCAAATTGGTTGTTCCGCTCCGTTCGCTTGTGATTTAACCTCTTCTTTGACCACGTGATTGTTGATCTTTGTTGGCCTTTTAAGGTTATGACATTTTAATGAAGTGTTCGAGTTTTTTTTTTTGTTATAACTTCGTGCTTTGCAGTTTCCTGAATTCATTGGACTAATTACACTCGTTCCACTGACTGGGTATACCGCTATTAGCGAAGCCCATTAAATTAAATTTCTCAGTGATCCTTGTATTAAGTTACAAAGAAGAAGAATTACATTCGTTCCACGTGTGTGTGTGTGTTTGTTTTTACCATTTTCTTATTGTTCGTTCAAGACTTTTTTTGCCATGTTTTAATGAAGTGTTTGACTGCCTTGACTGTTTGTTATAATTTTATATGACGTTCAGTGATCTAGGTTCCTTTCAATGTTTCAATGGACATAGACATTTTCATACGCTATATTCCTATTGTAGATTATCATGAATAAATCCAACAAGAAACGGTTCTTCCAGACATTTAAAGAATCATATCTGTTGATTTTCTGTGCATACTAAATTTGCTTTTTGCATAGTATGTAGGTGTGATATTAATATTACACATGGTGGAAGAAATTATTTAAGTAATCATGTGAAGTGCAGTAAACACGAATGTTACATTAACTCGAAGGAAGAAAACAAGAAAATCAACACCTTTTTTGCCAAGTCTGGAAAGGTTGACAGTGACGTAATTAGGACTTTGTAAGCGAAACATGTCCCATTTTAACATATATGTAATATTTGCGTCTTAAACTCAAAGATTGTAAAGTATTGGAATGATGGTTTTTTAATAAATTTCTTTGAAACTTTTACATTCTGTACTCCAATACGGCTATCACAATGAGACTCGAAACATGTAACAATAGGCTCCGTGCATGTAGCAATGTGCTGCTGCGGGTGTAAATTACGAGAACTACTCAGGGACACCACCATCAACAGCTGACCATAAGAAACTGGATTATGTGTGATGTTAACATACATATATTTAATCATTTTACTGTGGCCCTCTCACTGAATCCCTTTCTATGTTTTTGTCTAAAGCCATTATTAGAATCTAAGACCGCATTCCCTATGTGTTTATCCAATCATGTTTGTGATGTAAATAGCAGCCGTGATGGATCACATTGGCGTGAAGAGTAGAACCTTGTGTCCCTGTCTCTATCCAAAGTTTTGTATTGTTTCAGACACAGTATATGATACCTATGTATGTTTTTTCAGCTCATCTCTTTTCCCCCCACCCCTACAATGAATATATATTCCTTCATAGTTTTGGCTTTACTCGATAAAACGACTAGTGGCTGGGTATGATGTGAAAGTGTAACCCACTAAATAAATTAAGAAGAAGAATCATTTTCAGTGCTGTCTTCATTTTCTTCTGCCCATTCCACGAGTAGGTCCATAGCTCATTGCAGTTCATCGATGTTGTCTGAAGCGATCGCCATGTCATCCCCCGAGGAAGGCAGCCAGTAGCGCCAATCGTTATATTACAGAGATGGATTTGATCGTATTATAAATACAGACACAATAAAAATAATCATTTATTGACAACTTAAAGTGATTCTGAACTTTTTCTCCTCATGCATAATTTTTGATAGTGTGCGTGCGGTTTCAATATCAGGAATCTCAATAGGTCCAACATCAAGCTTGAGCCTTTTTTTATCAGAAAAAGCTCCTTTACTCTCTTTCCCCTGTTATAGTTCTCTTTCCCTACGTTTGAGATGCAAGGTTGATCAGTACGCAAGGTGGCATGTTCTGAGCAAAATGCATAAACAACAGCTGAAATATCCTTACATGGAAACTGTTACGGAGATATCCGTGGTAGTTAGAGGTGAAAGAAGGTGCGGGCGGGAATATGTCTCAACTACAAAATTAAAGTTAATTTAAAACTTTAACAAAGGTTATATTTTCAAAACTTAACAATGCTGACATAGAATTTGTAAACTTAACAAGTCAACAACAAGCCAAAATCGGGTACAAGGAAATCACAAGATTTAGGGGGTTAGTACAAGATCTGGGCTTCGAGCCCCAAGTATAATTTCTGAGCTCTCAGCTCACAATAACAAGATACCCAAAGGGCAGAACACCCTTAATTACATGGAGCATTAGCTTTCAACTTCACATCACAAGCCTCTCTAAGGCACTTTAACCACAACACTATAAAGAGCTGTCCCGCTCTCGATCTTTCAAGCCTATAAAGGCAATAACGGACTTTTACACAACCTGCCATCAAGGCATAATAAAGAAACAGGGGTATATCGTACCCAATCTACTGGGCCTTCGCAGGAAGGAAAACAAAACGGGTTAAGTAAATGGCCCAAAATACAAAATTGAATGGAGGTGATAACTTGCACTCCTACACCAAGTTTTTGTCTAAAACCTATGTGGCGCTAGGCCGATCATACAGGGGCTAATCCCAAGCTAGGGAGGTGACACGTATGAGAAAACTTTACTACATTAAAGAAGAACGGTTATGAAAACGCAGTCACCTCCTATTCAAAAATGAAGAAGAGTTCAAGAGGGTGAAGCACACTCTATCCCCGCTTTACAGTAATTTATAGATTTTACATAGACAGAAAAGAATTTACATTTTTAAAAGGTAGGTTACATACTAAAGGTTTCGAACCCTCCCCGAGAGTTAAACTGCTGAGCTAGCAAAAAATGAAGATGTTAAGAGGCCATTACCTTGTAGATGAACTGCTGCTTGAAGAAAGAGGCGCTTCCCGCCCCCTGCTACATATTCACACACTAAGAGAGATGTTGCTGAAGTGGCACCGAGACAAGAAAATCAGCAGTTTATATACCCTCGTGGAACATTCGAGACCTTTCAGGAATGAGTAGACACACCCTTTCGCTTTTATTGGATAACAGCAAAAACTAATACACGAGACGGGGAAGAAACACCTTATAGGTGGAAAATTAATTACATAATTTCCTGATTGGTTACATTCAAAACGGGCGGAAAGAAAGGATTTATATTGCCAACCCACAAACCACAGAACAAAATTTAGTAAAAACCAAACTTAGGAATACAATATTTCTTCAAGAAAGTTCATTCCATTGCGCCAGAGTGTGTTACCATAGTTTTGGGTAGAGACATCTTTTAGAGATTGTCCACACCTCTTAATCGTTGAAAAACAAAAGGCAAATAAAAAACACTCAGTGACATCTTCTGAATAACCGTTGAATTAGTTCAGTAGTTAAAGTTACAAGTTTCTCCAGTAGAGAAGTTTCAATTGGCGCAATATTTGAATTAGCGGCGTGGAGGTGTACCGCCCGGTACAGAAATAATTATTCGCCTTCATGAAATAATGATTGTTACCAAGGCCTTCCTGAGAAAACATGGTTATGTTTAAAATTAAAAATTAATCGTCTTCCTAGCAGCGTTAACCTACACTAACATATATCGTACCGTATTAGAAATAGACCAAGGATATTTGTTTCTGCCATGTTGAATGTGTATATGAACACTGATCTTGTTATCACCGCTACTAATACAGAAATGACTACGTTGCTTCTATCGTGAAATGGTAGGAAATTATTTTAGTGAACCAATGTTCCTTTCTGATCACATTTGCAGTTACTGCTCTGTTGCTATTTCCCAGGAACTGTTTTCCTTGTAAAATTATTACATGACCACTTTCTCCAAGTTTGGAATAATGTGGCTATTCTCCGTACCACCTTTTGACAGACTAAAGCGGAAGTGCGTGTATAGACCAGGGGTTGGCGTGGGCGACAGGGGCAGCGCCTACGGTGTTGTCACACGGTCGGTGAGGGGGCAAGAGGTGTGCACTACTCAGAGCGAGTTTTGGCAATGGTGCAGTCAATGCGGAGCTGCCATACTTACTCACTCAGTGGATATCCTGAATACGTGAGTGCAGTTCCAATCATAGTCTGTTTAAAACAGCAGTGAGAGAATTTTATTAGTGTGCTTCGCTTTTACAAAAACAGTGTATGTGCGTATTGTGTGCTAATTCATAATTCTTGTAGTCTCTTCTACGTTTGTAGGTTTCTTCTTACTCGTTATTGGATATTATTGTGCAATGGATCCGAACAAAAATTCACCAGACTGTTATAAGTTGAAGAAGAAACGCAAAATTTTTACGTCCGGCGAGAGAAATATGATTCTGCCTGTTTATAAGCACTTCCGAGCGAATAGTATTGACGGCGGGATTAGTTTACCTCGTGTGCTGACCCCGGCTCTGATTCCGACTTGGGTATGCAGCCACTCGATAGTGACACATATTAATTACTGTGGCACAAGGTAAGCTGACGCTGAAACCTCCTCAAGTTAATTCCAGTACGAGTACATAATCCTCACTTTTCTCGCTTATTCAAAAATCGCCCGTGAGGAATCGGGCCATATATTTAGATAATAATAGTGAATAATAAAATAAAAATAGTAATAACTTAATGAATGTAATACTTACTGTTTATGTCAAAAGAATTCGTTCGCAATGCTTTAATCGTGAAATTGTAGTTAGTACATTAAAACTGTGAAAGCCTCCGTTGCTAAGGTGGCAGCGCGTCGGCCTCTCAACGCTGGGTTCCGTGGTTCAAATCCCGGTCAATCCATGTGAGATTTGTGCTGGACAAAGCGGAAGCGGGACAGGATTTCTCCGGGTACTCCGGTTTTCTCTGTCACCTTTCATTCCAGTATAATTTAATTTCATCTGCCAGTCATTAATCACTGCCCCAGAGGAGAGAGACAGGCTTCGGCAGCCGGCTCAATTCCTATCCTCTCCGCAATATGGGGCTTCATTTATTCCATCCCTGACTCGGTCATTGACTGGAAAACAGATTGTAGGTTTTCACATTTAAAAT
Source organism: Anabrus simplex (assembly GCF_040414725.1). Taxonomy (NCBI): domain Eukaryota; kingdom Metazoa; phylum Arthropoda; class Insecta; order Orthoptera; family Tettigoniidae; genus Anabrus; species Anabrus simplex. Next base: position 59,617,112 of record NC_090276.1, read on the forward strand.
GTAATTCAGTAAATTAATTGTTTAAAGATGTAAGCCGTTAAAAAACTGTATGGAATTCTAACACGCAGACTTTAGTGTATTCATTATTTTAAATTCATTCGAGGTTTAATCCGTGAGCTGTGCTGTGTTATATAGGTGGAGTACAACTTTGAATGGCGCGCCGGCTCGTTTGGCAACCACGGCGAGTGTGACGAGACAGTGACGTCACATCCGCTTTAATCTGCTCAAAAGGTGGTCCGGAGAATAATTGTTGTTGCATAAAACACTCTGAAATCCCACTGTTGTTATTTAGCTGACCGTGGCAGCACGCGGTGAGACGACAGCGGATATGTTCGCCACTCGCAGCGCTGCGGTGCATTTCTCCCATCAGCACACGGAGCTTATACAAGGACAGTTAATGCCGGTTGTGGATGACCAAGGCAAGATGTCGACACACTGTACAGCACGTTGAGTTACAAAAGCGGTATATATGCGTGCCTTATCCTATTGGAAAACACTCCCGGGAATGCTGGTCCTGAATGGCAATACAGCAGGTTGAATCACCAGACGGACGCACACATCTCCAGTCAGGGTGCATGGGATTCCCACGAGAGTGTTCTGCTGTCATAGGAAATTCCCTTCGTGAGTTAAGACGAAAATGGCCTCAAAACCATCCGAAATCACCCCGTTTGACGGCACCTCAGTACGTTACAATTTCAAGTCCTAGGTATCTGTCTGGGAGCAATCTAATCTACTCCGACTAATGTTCTCCTCGTAGAAACGGAAGAACTCCCCGTTAATGATATGGCGACAAATGCTGACGAAAAAATACCTCCTTAAAAAATTCGCACTTGTTGCTAATCCGCTTATCCCAAAATGGTAACTTCTCTACGAATATTACGCAATGCAACGTTATAGAAACCAGCAAATTCCAGGGCTCTATTTTGCATATGAATCGTTACATGTTTATCGAGATTATTTATTGATAACTCTCATATCACCTCGATTCACATTTTCACTAGATAGCCTGTTTTTCAGGCCTAATATCAGTATTCCTACCGCTACAAATTTTCGCCAAGCAGAACATGCCCATCAATGCACAGAAGCGGCTATGAAAGAATTGCGATTTACCATTATTTTTTTACGGGCGGGGGACAGTAACCCGCTCCCCCGGCGTGGCAATCGACACAATCTATATTGCCTCCGACATGCTATTAGTTCTAAGTAGAAAGAGATAGCAGGGAGAGTGGGAATTGATACAAGGAGTATCTGCCTGTTTCCATGTTAAACACGTTACCAGGCGATTTTGTATTGGCAGGATGGTGTTAAGGTATGGTATTGAAGGGTCAGGGAAAAACCACATAGGCAGAAAATAGAAAGACCCTACATGTAAAAACCTGACGATTTGCCATCTCAGAGAGAGGCAGTTATATATACACGGATGAATCCAAGACGCAGCATGGGGTCGGAGCAGCATTTCGAGTGGCTCATTCCCACGTCACTGAACAGTACCGCTTATCTAGCACCTTTTCTATTTACTCAGTTGAATTATTTGCCATTCGGCAAGCTCTAATATATATTTTAAAAAACCATGCCGTCTCCAAAGCAACCATTTATACTGATTCCCTGAGTGTGTTACAGTCTCTATCTTCCCTCTCCTCCCCAAACTGGTATCTTTACGATGTTAAGCATCTCATCTATACGTTGGAACAATCCGGAGTGTGCCTAACTTTAGTTTGGGTGCCCGGACGTACCGGTACCTTCGGAGATGAGCAAGCAGATTATTTCACCACACTTGCTGCTACATTTTCAACACCTCCAATTCGTGTAGCCCTACCACCGATGGATTATTTTCCACTTTTAAAGGATGACGCATATCATGCCTGGCAAGCAGAGTGGAATAATACCTCAAAAGACAAAGGAGGATTTTATTACCAATTACAACTCCTCCCTCAAAATCCTTGCTTTATGAAAGGAAATTATTCCCGCCGATACATTACCAATATTGTCCGATTACGATTCAATCACGCACTCACTCCTCAATACAAGTATAGACTTTACATTACCAATCTACCTAATTGCGCATGTGGTGACCCAGATGGAGATGTCAATCATCTATTTTTTCAATGGCCATCCGCCCGTCAGACACTTTTTCGCCAACCCGTTTGTCTTAAACACCCTTTTCCAACCAGTGTTTCCTGTCTGCTATATAATCATACTCCTGATATGATTGCTGCGGTCAATAACTTTCTTGACGATTAAAGATTTCCATTGTGATACTCAACACTGTTTTCCAATCCCGTCGTGTCGCGCCCCTGCTTCCACTTGTGTTTTCTGTACAAATTTTTGTTTATTATAATATAAACAATATAGTGCTATACGTGAATGTACATCAGAATTAAGACGTGTTGTGCTGTTTGAGAAATAAAAACATTGGGGGTGTTTCTCCTATAAAACAGGACTTTTTACTGGTCGCTATACAGAAGCCCGCAATCATCATCAGAAAGAAGAAGATCAATTGTGAATGAGTGATTTCACTGCTTTCACTGATGGTTCTCTAAGTAATTTTGCTTGTAAGAATCATACATGTAGTGCTATACGTGCGTGACTACCATTTTTTTATAAGTGAAGTGTCGACCTCAGTACAAACATATTGCGAGTGTTTTTAATATAAATAAGGAATTTTTACTGGGAAAAATTATAGGGGCCCATAACCATCAAGGAGAAGAAGAAGAAGAACCGGCGTTGTTCGTCAGTGAACGCACGAACACCTACGAACTGCGAACTGTACGGATTGGTTTGGAGTTTTCGGCCGAAGTGCTGCATTTTATCATCAGTGCTGAAAAGCTGATACTTCTTGTACAAGATGGGAAGTATTTATGGGACCAGCGGGAGTCTAATTACCACATGCGGGATATGCAGACGTTGCTATGGAGTGAGGTGGCGAGAGAAATTCGTGACACAGGTAAATTTAATTTTATATAGTTTATTCATTTTATGTCACTTTACTTGATTCCTATATCTGAAGATCTTTACAACACAAATTCAAAGTGTAATTTTCATTTTTTAAAACTCTAGTTATATTATTTTCCCGTCGATCACTTCATACCCGCATCTGACTTTTTTTTGTAAAATATGTCCTATAAGTGCCGTATATAATAAATCATTGCTTCCAGTGTCTGGCACCAAGTTTAAATGGTTAGCGTACTGGCCTTTGGTCACGGGGTTCTCGGGTTCGATTCCCTGCAGGGTAGGGAATGTTAACTATGATTCGTTAATTCCACTGGCATAGGGGCTGGGTGTATATCTCGTCTTCATCTTCATTTTTATACTCATCAAGAGGCGCAGGTCGCCTACTGGTGTCAAATCAAAAAGACCTGCACCTGGCAAGCCGAAGTCCTCTTACTCATCGCGGCATTAAAAGACATACGCCATTTTTATTATCTCCAGTGTTCGAATTATAGAAAATAAAGATGAAGTTTCTTATTCCAGATAAATGTTAACATATCTTTCTGTGACTTGACACCGAAACTCCACAGATACTGTTCTGTGGCCGCTCGAACCAAGCTTTATCGCACTGATGAGAGAAAATCATTTCCGCTATTTCTATTACCAATCGATGTTCCGAAACATACTCTGAAGTGAAGATTTCCTTTGTCTGGTTGGGAATTATGAAATAAATGTTAAAATTTAAAAAAAAGTAAGTAAAATTCTCCACTTTCCCATTTCAAAATAAACATTGCTTACCTCAAAGTTACAGCTAGACGTTTTTCAGGTGAAACAATTTCTCGAAAGTGACTGTACTTCCTTAACTAATATTGTACTTTTTGAGATGTGTATTGAAATGTTTCACATGTCACGAGAACATAACCAAGGTGCTGTCTTTTGTCCTTTTCCAGAGCAGCCCAAATATGTGGAAATTCACCAAACATTTGCCTTTTCGATATCATCATTTATCCACTCCCGTCTCCTTTTCTGAGCTCTTCTTTTCGCTAGCAGAAGTGTACCTAATACATAGACATAACACAAATCTTCAGGAGACGCCATCATCTCACACATACACCTACTAAATAACTCGGCCGAATACGCAGCCAAAGGACGTTGGCGTACGTACGATTTCGGACGAACATACTTCGCACAGATTCGTTCGAACTCGCAGTTTTCCACTTTCAGTGGACGAGAAGGCTTAGCACTCACACGGCCATTTATGAAACTAGTGATGTGCGCGAATGACGCCTGGAATCGCGAGAATCGGTTACTACAACTCCGAGATCGCACTCAATGTCTCATGCGAGGAATCGGTTCCCCGATGACGTCACCAAAGTGTGCTGGGTGCACTCACTAGAGTGAGTTGTACGTATATAAGTGGGGCAAATTAAATATATGGAGGAACGTGGAAGATGCAGGGAGCACAGTAGTAAATCAAATAGATCATGTACTAGTAACTACGAGGCATGCAGCATCCATTATTGACGTAAGGACATGCAGAGGGCCAAACTGTGATTCTGATTATTATTTAGTAAAAGCAATAGTGAGACAGAAATTAGCAACAGGACAGTAAAGACAACCTACGGAAAGAAGGAAATGGAATTTGGAAAAACTACAACAACCAGAAGAAAAACAAGAATTCCAGTCAAAAATTAATAATACTTTACAGACGATTGGACAAGTATCTGGAATAGAGGGGAGGTGGGCAAAAGTTCAAAAGTCCATACAAAATGCGGCACAAGAAACACTGGGTATAGCTAAAAAGAAAAGAAATATTTGGTTTGATATGGAGTGTGAGGAAGCGATTGGAAGTAAGAATGCAGCAAGAGCAAAAATGTTACAGAGAGATAAAAGGTCAAATAGGGAAAAGCATGAGAAATGCAGACTTGAAGCTAATAAAATCTGTAAGAATAAGAAAAGAGAGATGATTAAGAAGAAGCTAGAGAGTATAGAGACACAAAGGTTACATAAGAGGACAAAGGAATTCTATAATGAAATTAATTACTTCAGGAAGGGGTATAAGCCAAGATTGAATGACTGTAAGAATAAAGAAGGCAAGCTATTACAGACTGAAGAGGAAATAAGTGAAAGATGGACCGAATACTTCCGAGAGCTCCTTAACAAGGAAAGAGAAGAGGTGGAAGAAAGTGAAAGGCATATGGAACAGAGTGGGCCAGAACAATGGATAAATGCCCCCACATTGAAAAATGTAGAAAATGCTATTCCAAAATTAAGTAACCATAAAGCAGCAGAAGACGGAATAACAAGTGAACATTAAAAATAGTAGCAAAGAAATGCTACAAGAGGTACATGAACTGATTATTAAGATTTGGGAGGAAGAACGGATACCTGATGAGTGGAATACAGGAGTGATTTTCCCAATATATAAGAAGGGAAATAAATACGAATGCACTAATTATAGGGGAATTACATTACTGAATATGATCTGTAAAGTATTTTCAAATATACTATTACAATATCTGACTCCATATGCTGAAGAGAGATTGGATGATGTACAGTGTGGCTTCAGGCGAAATATGAGCACATTGGATCAAATATTCGTGGTACGTCAAACGATAGAAAATGCTATGAGCATAATATAGATCTACATATGTTATTTGTAGATTTTAGACAAGCATTTGACAGTATATACTAGGATAAGCTATATGTATATATGGAGATGATAGGAATACCACAGAAAATGATTAGGATGATCAGAATCACTTTAGGAGAAGTAAGGGCAAACGTGATGGTGGATGGAAGAATTGGAAATGAGTTTGCTTTTAATACAGGAGTCAGACAAGGTTATCCCTCTCAGCTACTTTGTTTAATCTGGCAATTAACCAAGTCTTTGAAAAAATAATGGATACTGGAAATATTGTATATAAATCTAAACAAATTTGTGCGTATGCAGATTATGTAGTGTTGATGGCCAGGAATGATAGATAATTGAAGGAAATGTTTCTTGAAATGGAGGAAGCAGGACAACGGATGGGATTGGAGGGGAATAACAGTAAATCTAAGTATATGCATGTGACTGTTATAGAGGGCAGAATAAGTCAGGATAACCTGACAATAAATGGGCATAATTTTGAGAATGTACGATGTTTTGAGTATTTGGGAACCATGTTGACAAACAATAATAGAATAAGTGAGGAGATACATCGTAGAATAATAGCTGGAAACAGGGCCTATTATGCAAATCTTACATTACTTAAATCTCGTCTATTGTATAAACCTACAAAATTAAAAAAAATGTATTATTAGACCTGTAGTGACATATGGCTTAGAAGCCTGGAACCTTTTAGTTGATGATGTAAATAAATTAAGAATATTTGAAAGAAAGATTATTAGACGAATATATGGCCCGATTCAAGACCAGAATGGTTGGAGGATAAGGACGAATGCTGAAATACAGAACATATTAGACCAGGAGGATATAGTTAGATTTATTAAGGCACAGAGATTGCGAGGGGTTGGCCATGTTGAAAGAATGGAGGAAAATCGAATGCCAAGGAAAGTAGATAAATCCAGAGTAGATAAAAGACGGCGACAAGGAAGGCCCCGAAATAGATTGAGCGATGAAATTGAAGCCGACCTGAGGGCAATGAACATCCGCCCATGGAGAGCAGCTGCTCAGGATCGAAGTAGATGGCGGACTATAGTAGAAGAGGCCAAGGCTCACACATGGCTGTAGCGCCGGATAAGTAAGTAAGTCGGGAAAATTCGCACGTGCATTATTTACTATTTCTTTTGTATACAGTATAGTATAACACCCATTTAGATGAAGTGTCGTATTGGTTGTCATGAATGAATTATGCCACACAATAATAATGAAATAAATTTATCCTGTTAGCCTGGAAATCCCATTAAATATTTCGACACTTGATGTAGCAATCGACATTGATATTTATGCTTATATTGTATTTTTCTAATCTGGTTTTCAAATATCGCTAGTATAAACGTGTAAAGTCTGTGGAATTAAGTCACATTTTTAATAAGCACACAACTCGTTTTTAGCATACCGTACCTGTCTTCCGTTACGTGTAAATTGCAATGAAGATTCCTAACTACTGTCCGACTCGTTGGCTGAATGGTCAGCATTGAGGCCTTGGATTCAGAGGGTCCTGGATTCGATTCCCGGCCTCCGATTAAATCTTTTGGCCTGGGACAGAGTGTTTGCGTTTGTCCCAACACTTTCCTCTTCATGTTCGGACAACACTATACTACCAACCACCACAGGAAAACGAAATATTGATTAAATCCCTCCATGTAGGGTTGGCGACAGGAAGGGCATCCGTTTGTAAAACAGGGCCAAATCCACGTGTGAGATACAGTTCGTACCCGCGAACGTACAGGTGTAGGAAAGGTTGTAGAAAAAGAAGAATAAGAATAACAGTTCATACTACTGCTAAATATTATGAGAAAATCTCAGAATTACTATATTTGTTTTCGTCACTGGTTAACCTTAGTTAAGGTTGTATCTTTAGTACAGTTGTATTTTTTTTAAATAGTAATATTATATTATGTCATAAAACCCCTACAATTTGAATAGTTTGAAACAGAGAATCATATTTTCTGATCAAATTACAGTCGCATTAGGGTATATAACTCCAGGACACTATAATGAGAACAGGCATGGCTTGTAAAGTGACCTTGTTATAAACCAAAACGAACTCACATTACAACATTCGTGCTGCTCGTGTTTACGTATCTGCATCATAGATGCTGCTAATAGTTCCTCGGAATCAACGAGCTAGAAGGAAGACTCGGAATCGATTCCGGAATCGGGTACCCGATTCCCCAGGCAAGACCAACTACAATTACATCAGAACGTAATCGAGAAAAAAACATGGCGGTCATCGGTGGGCGATGTGAGAGGTTGAGGGGAAGGTTATGCATGTTTATTCCGAGTCAACTAAACAAAATATTACAAAATCGAACGTCATGAAATGAAGCTCACTAACTCAAAATATGAATAATTAAATACTAAAAGTAGCGTTATCGCGTATTGTAAGTCTATATGTAATTTGAGGGGAGAAAATAACGAAGGGAGAATTATTGTATCAAAGTCAGGTAGAAACAGACACAGAGTATAAACATATTTCACATATGAAACTCCGGTCAGCAAATAAGATATGTAGATATCGGCAAAGTACATTATTAACCTTACATGACATACTACGCAACACCATCATTAACCATAGCCCATTATGTAAAACATGCAAACAAATTTCTCCAGAAAAAAATTCAACCCTCCAAAATAAACCTGTATTGTTGAGTAGGTAGACGCACGCACATTAATGGTGTCCCGACATAAACAATCAACACTGCCCCACTCCAGTACTGAAAAGTAGGGGAGAGAGTAAAGGGATAGTGTTGAAGGCCACTCCAGTACTGAAAAGGAGGGGAGAGAGAAAAGGGATAGTGTTGAAAGCCACTCCAGTACTGAAAAGGAGGGGAAGGGAGTGAACAGGTAGTGCTAAATACACAGTGTATGTATTCCGGCGTTATACTGTAACATTGTAATTTCCCTAGTACGCCTCTTCAGTGACGCCTTGGCTATTTATGAGAGCGTTGGCGGAGCTGCAGAGGATCAAATCAGCCTTCGGGCTGAATACCCAACATACATAGATAACCAATATGTGGATAATTCAATCTTCTATGAACTACTATGGTAAAGGAAATAAGTAATATAGCATTGCATTATATAATAACAGTCCTAGGGGAATATTTTATGGGTTTCAATCTAGTCAATTAATTCATCAATCAATGATCCGAATTTAGTGCTGTCGTCCAAGTGGCTGATTACGTATCAATTGTCTACCTAGTATTTTCTTAAGTGATTACAAAGAAGTTGGAAATGTATCTAATTGTTGTAGATACGGTAAATTATTCCAGACCGTGATTCTTCTTCCTATAAATCAGTACTTGTTTTAGAAATACATTTACTTGAATGACTTTTCTATTACCATACGATTTTAAATATAATAGCCTACCTCATTCAAGGAATTTGTTAGAAACATAACCTTGTCCCGAATTTCAATCCTCTCATAACAATGATTCTGATAATGATCCACCAAACTGCTACATCTGTTTCACTTCAGATAATCAATAGGAGAATCAATTTGAAGCCCTCTGGTAGCATATACATTTTCGTATAATGCACTTGAACACTTGTGTCTCGGGAACGCAGAATGAGGAGCCATTCGGAACATCTCGCAACACTTCGGCTCTCTTCGGTTACACGAACTATAGCTGGGAGCGGCTCTTTTAGGTTCATGAACTAGGCTGGACTGGCTACATGTGTCTCGGGAACTTCTGCTCGGGAACCCAGGATGAGGAGCCACAATCCTCTTTGTGAGGAGCCATTCGGAACATCTCGGCTCTGTTCGGTTCCACTCGAGATGTGGCGCTTGCAGGCTGCTTAGCGCGGCACGTTTTTAAGTATGAGATTCTAATCCCGTATAATTATTTCTTTTGGCTCAGATATTGGCTGTTAGTGTTTGTTCCACCACTTTCCTCTTAATAATATTCAGACAACGCACTGCACTTCCAACCACCGCAGAAACATGCAATTGTGATTGCTAGGCCTATCTTTTGGTGTTAAAAGGTTATTTTAGCTGCCTAAAAGACCCAAGTAGGTTCTAAAATACCTTTAGGCAGCTTCAATTGTACGTATTTTAATATGTATCAATTAAACAACTTTACTCACCTCTTTGCTGCAAACGTCACGGGAGCAACTCCTGTAACCACTTTTAATTAAAGACGAGTTGGAACTTGACACTCTCGGCATAATTCACGCACTGAACAAACGGGAATACCGAAATGTTTTCACAGAATGAAATGCAGTTCTTTTCTCCAGCAGATCAATGGCTACTGCCTCCTGCCTCTTGACAAACTATGGGAGTGATGGAGGTTTTAAGGCATTTTGGGGTGTGTGATTTACAGCTTCCCGATTGTAATTTTGTTTAAGATACCGAAAACGAGTCAGCAAATATTTTATTTTCTCGGAATATACTGAAATGCATTTTTAACCGATTTAGGGATAAAAATACGACTTATAGATATAGCAAGTATGAAGAATGAGATTTCCACCTAATGAATACTTTATTAAACATTTTGTAATAAAGTATTGATTAGGTGGAAATCTCATTCTTCATGCTTTTATTCTTAATTCATCAATACGGACAATGAAGCTGATAGTTATAGATATAGGTTTTAACGCCAGTTTGGACATTTTTTAGGCACTATAGGACCACAGTTTCTAACCTTATAAATACATGAAATACTTCATTTTAACTCATTCCTTCAAGAACAAAATAGGTCTTTCCCTAAAATCCGAGGGCTGGTGATTACATCCCTCCATATAGAGTTGGCGTCAAGAAGGGCACTCAGTCGTAAATTAGGGCCAAATCCATGTGCGAGCCAGGTCGCACCCCCTACTCCACATATATGAGAAAAGCAGTAGGATGAGAAGAAGAATAATTTGGTTTGTTTTATGTTATTTTAATTTTTTCATCAAAAAATATATTAGTATGGGTTTAGCTGTTACGAATACATTCTTCAAGCATAAGGCTATTCACCGCTACACATGGGAGGCTAGGGGTACCAAATCCATAATAGACTATATCTTAACAGACTTTGAATTCAGGAAATCTGTTAGGAATGTAAGAGTTTTTCGCGGATTTTTCGATGATACAGACCACTATCTGATCTGTAGTGAACTAAGTATCTCTAGGCCTAGGGTAGAGAAAGTGAAATCTGTCTGCAAACGAATAAGGGTAGAAAATCTCCAGGGCGAGGAAATTAGACAGAAGTACATGGATATGATTAGTGAGAAGTTTCGAACAGTAGACAGTAAGCAGGTTCAGGATATAGAAAGTGAATGGGTGGCATACAGGGATGCTGTAATAGAAACAGCAAGGGAATGCCTAGGAACAACTGTGTATAAAGATGGGAAAAGGCGAACATCTTGGTGGAATGATGAAGTGAGAGCAGCCTGTACACGTAAAAAGAAGGCTTATCAGAAATGGCTCCAAACAACGGCCGAGGCAGACAGGGAATTGTACGTAGATGAAAGAAACAGAACGAAACAAATAGTTGATGAATCCAAAAAGAAGTCATGGGAAGATTTTGGTAATAACCTGGAAAGGCTAGGTCAAGCAGCAGGGAAACCTTTCTGGACAGTAATAAAGAATCTTAGGAAGGGAGGGAAAAAGGAAATGAACAGTGTTTTGAGTAATTCAGGTGAACTCATAATAGATCCCAGGGAATCACTGGAGAGGTGGAGGGAATATTTTGAACATCTTCTCAATGTAAAAGGAAATCATCATGGTGGTGATGAATACAGCCAAGCTCATGGGGAGGAGGAAAATGATGTTGGTGAAATTATGCTTGAGGAAGTGGAAAGGATAGTAAATAAACTCTATTGTCATAACGCAGCAGGAATAAATGAAATTAGACCTGAAATGGTGAAGTACAGTGGGAAGGCAGGGATGAAATGGCTTCATAGAGTAGTAAAATTAGCGTGGAGTGTTGGTAAGGTACCTTCAGATTGGACAAAAGCAGTAATTGCACCTATCTATAAGCAAGGGAACAGGAAGGATTGCAACAACTATCGAGGTATCTCATTGATTAGTATACCAGGCAAGGTATTCACTGGCATCCTGGAAGGGAGGGTGCGATCAGTCGTTGAGAGGAAGTTGGATGAAAACCAGTGTGGTTTCAGACCACAGAGAGGCTGTCAGGATCCGATTTTCAGTATGTGCCAGGTAATTGAAACATGCTATGAGAGGAATAGACAGTTGTGTTTATGTTTCGTAGATCTAAAGAAAGCATATGACAGGGTACCAAGGGAAAAGATGTTCGCCATACTGGGGGACTATGGAATTAAAGGTAGATTATTAAAATCAATCAAAGGCATTTATGTTGACAATTGGGCTTCAGTGAGAATTGATGGTAGAATGAGTTCTTGGTTCAGGGTACTTACAGGGGTTAGACAAAGCTGTAATCTTTCACCTTTGCTGTTTACATGGATTACATGGTTTACATGGATTATCTGCTGAAAGGTATAAAATGGCAGGGAGGGATTCAGTTAGGTGGAAATGTAGTAAGCAGTCTGGCCTATGCTGACGACTTGGTCTTAATGGCAGACTGTGCCGAAAGCCTGCAGTCTAATATCTTGGAACTTGAAAAAAGGTGCAATGAGTATGGTATGAAAATTAGCCTCTCGAAGACTAAATTGATGTCAGTAGGTAAGAAATTCAACAGAATCAAATGTCAGATTGGTGATACAAAGCTAGGACAGGTCGATAATTTCAAGTATTTAGGTTGTGTGTTCTCCCAGGATGGTAATATAGTAAGTGGGATTGAATCAAGGTGTAGTAAAGCTAATGCAGTGAGCTCGCAGTTGTGATCAGCAGTATTCTGTAAGAAGGAAGTCAGCTCCCAGACGAAACTATCTTTACATCGGTCTGTTTTCAGACCAACTTTGCTTTACGGGAGCGAAAGCTGGGTGGACTCAGGATATCTTATTCATAAGTTAGAAGTAACAGATATGAAAGCAGCGAGAATGATTGCTGGTACAAACAGGTGGGAACAATGGCAGGAGGGTACCCGGAATGAGATAAAGGCTAATTCTGGAATGAACTCGATGGATGAAGCTGTACGCATAAACCGGCTTCGGTGGTGGGGTCATGTGAGGCGAATGGAGGAGGATAGGTTACCTAGGAGAATAATGGACTCTGTTATGGAGGATAAGAGAAGTAGAGGGAGGCCAAGACGACGATGGTTAGACTCGGTTTCTAACGATTTAAAGATAAGAGGTATAGAACTAAATGAGGCCACAACACTAGTTGCAAATCGAGGATTGTGGCGACGTTTAGTAAATTCTCAGAGGCTTGCAGACTGAACGCTGAAAGGCATAACAGTCTATAATGATAATGTATGTATGTAATATATTAACACAAATTTCTTAATATTCACAAACAATAGGACAATAAAAATATGTAATCAGTAGCTAACACACAATTTGACCACCTAAAACAAAAAATCAAGGACAACTTACATAAAGGCAATACTACTGTACAGCACTCAAAAATTCGCAGTTTTTGTTACATGAACAGCAGACATTGAAATTAACATAAGCCCCAAACTACTAACTGCAAGAGCACTCCCTAAAATATACAAAATAAACATACCGGTACCTACGAGGCCCATTATCAGTTTTAGGAACAGTCCCACCTACAGAACTTCAATTTATTCAAAAATTCCTAATCACTTTGCAGTTACCTCATTTTTCCATTTATTACCACGATATCACCAACATGCATTTCAACATACCGATTGCTGAATCTCAATAATAATAGCAAACTGATTAAAATCGAAAGAATTCTTTTATGACTCCTTACATTTCCTATTGACAACAACTACTTTTCTTTTATGAATACCATTTATGAACAGGATGGTCTTCGCATGGGATCCCTTTTCCAGCATATTAGCTGGTATTTATCTTCATAAATTGTTTTTCTTACAAGTTGCTTTACATTGCGTCGACACAGGTAGGTCTAATGGCGACAATGGGGTAGGAAAGGGCTATGAGTGGGAAGGAAGCGGAAGAGTCCCAGCATTTGCCTGGTGTGAAAATGGGAAACCATGGTAAAACATCTTCAGGGCTGCCGGCGGTGGGGATTGAACCCACTATCTTCTGAATGCAAGCTCACAGCTGAGTGCCCCTAACCACAGGCAAGTCACCCTTGGAAATATTATTTTAAGAAGTACCGGTAGTACAAGTACAACTGGGCAATCACCCCTTTTTAACACTAATCAGAAGGAAAAGAAAGTAGTGGTTTGATTCTTCGAAAAATGAGCAAAAGAATAAGGACTGATTAAGGGGGGGTGAGGATAAAAATATACTCTGCATATTGCAAGCGTGATAACATTATAAGGAAGTAGAAATTATGCAAATGTTACATGGAATTCCTTTCAGAGGACAGATGTGATAACGGCGATGTCCAGGAACACATCAATACGCCCCCAGAAGTACATTTACTTTTTATTACATAATAAAGAGCAGCACTCACCATTCTCCATTGCTTTAGAAGCTACTAGCATTGCTACCGGCCAGTGTAAAATGGAGTGTGAAATAATTCCCAGCAATGATAAGAATTACATACCGTCATCAACCAGCGCATAATAAAAGCACAAGTAAATACACCCTGTAAAGGAGTATACTGTCCGCACGCCAAGAAAGAAACGTCATTTAGTAACTGTAACCTAGTTTTGCACATCCAGGCCAATCTCTGTATGAGAACAGTGGCCCTTTTGGGGCCACACTCTCTTTGAGAGGATTTTTTCTATGGCCGCGGTGGATAATCTCTGTACGGCAAGAAAAAACAAAAACATAATTCTGTGCCTTTCTTAGTTCCCAAGTAGACAAGTTGGCAGTCTTGTGCACCACCCGATCACGCCATCCACGAGAGGTCCGCCAAACCACACGGATCAGCAAATATATACTCACCACAACACGAATACTTACCTTGTGGACTCTACAGGAACATTGATGGTTATGAATTTCATGTTTTTGGTCCGTATTGAACTGAGAATAATATATAAGTAATAATAATAACAACGTAAACGTTTCCACCTTTTCAATACTAAAATATATTCACAAAATTATAAATTACACGGTACTAGTTTCGACCCATCTAGGGGTCATCATCAGCCGTATTGGAGCAAAGATCACTTTTGGTGAAATAGTTAAAACCTCTTAGTATGTATATTCCTTGTATTATTAACTATTACCATAATAACATCTCATTTCACTTGTTATTCTTTAAAATAACATTTTCTTAGGATTTCACCAAAATTGATCTTTGCTCCAATACGGCTGATGATGACCCCTAGATGGGTCGAAACTAGTACCGTGTAATTTATAATTTTGTGAATATATTTTAGTATTGAAAAGGTGGAAACGTTTACGTTGTTATTATTATTACTTATATATTATTTATCTACAGGAACAGGCTGAAAACTGCCTGGATCTGAACTCGTGCCTCTTAAATTACAGGGAGGAAATGATAGAGGCATAACCCCCAATAAAAGAAAAGTGATCCAATAAAAGGGTTTATTAACATAAAACTGAAATTAAATGAGTCAATGAACAAAAGCTGGGGATACAAATAACAAATAATTTACATATTCTGTCCAAGGAATAACATGTGCATAGTCAATTTCCTTTCAATTCAGAAAAAATTATCTTTTACAAAAACTTTTTTTTTTTTTTTACAAAAACTAACAGAGATGCAAGTGACTAATCTCATGTTTTAATCCGTATTGAAATCTGTTGATATACAATAATAAAGTTTTATTATGAATCCACCTGTTCAATACATTATAATGTGGTCACATTTAAAATAACTTCATTAGTTAAAAAGTTATATATGGGACATGTTTCGCTCCCTTATAGAGCATCATCAGCCAAATCTGAATCTCGAATAATTGTTATTTACGTAAATAATGACTTAAGAACTATTAGAACATTTTTGACAAACTTAAAACTTACTCTATTAGAATATCATAAAATATAAAATCTTTGTATACATGGCTTAATTACATGTGCTTAATAGGAAGATACATTAAAATTATGGAAGAGAGAGTACTAAAATATTAAATTAAATAAAAATATATATATCATATCCAAAATCTTAGAAAGACGTGAAAATCAATCTTAGGAGCTAAATTTGAGGATTTTCTTAGCAATGAGATCTGGTAAAAAAGTTATTTATCCCTTGTGGATAAGAGTCTATAAAGATTCAAATTTATCATCAATTTGATGATTGAACTTATAACAGGATAAATGTTGGTCTTCAAGAAATTTAAATGCTTGTTGTCATATGACCTCGGCGAATGCTGTTGAAAAGATATGTTCTTATAGATGTCAATGACTGTTCGTTGAACTAATGGATTTGATAAGGATGATTGAAAGGGACGTAAATCAACGTTCGTATTGAAAGCTGCTGCTTGGTTTATCTTGTTGAATGTCCCTCCAATTGCTGTTTGTCGGTTTGGTGTTGTCCGAGGTTATGTGGTGACTGTCTGTTCTGTGTCTATTCCTTGTGTCTGTGAAAAGTAGAACAGGTGCAAAAGAACACATATAACTCAGAAAGTTGCATAATGGAGTATACAGCAATGATAGGCCTCAGCCACGTCCATTCAACAGACGCAGGCCACTATAACAATAGCTCCATTGAGACTCACATCCCCAGCTATCAGAAAGGCACCAAGAAACAAAACCCCAGCCGGAAGAAAAAAACAAGAAAAAAATCTAGGAAGATGATAGGTCGCCATAGTTACCGAGATCAATCAATATCTCAAACGATGAAACATGTTAACTGAAAGAAAATATTTTAAAAATAAGCCAAAAAGAAATGCAATAAAGAAAATAAGGAAGGCACAAAAATAATATTTGCGAGATGTGGAAACCAACACAAATCTCATCCATCAATGCACACAGTCACATGCACACACAACCTAGAGACCAATATGAGCAAATCCAAATAAGTATAGGGGTCAAGGTAGGATACGAGAATGCTCGCACTGCATGACAAATAAAACCAGCGGCTTGTGAGCTTGAACAAGATACACATATCACAATGTCGGATGGCCGCGCAGCAACCCAGGTTCACCCCAAATACAATAGTGAAAGACGCACATATAACGCATGATACATTCCATACTCATATCACCTCTCTTTTGGTGAACATGAGATGCGTATCACTAGCGTCAAAACATATCAAAATTTATAATGTCCAATAACGGACCATTTATATTGGTATTACAAGCTCAGCCAGTCGTAGACTCGAAGAGAATTAAACAGGGTCTCAAATCAAGGTCACAGGTACACACACAATTTACACAGATCAGTGTCAATCTCCACTCTCGCATATAGTAAAGATACACACGGAACAAGCAATATGTAAATTAAAACACGAGGTCTGCAGCGACCAAAAAGATAGGGGTCTGCAGAATAGAATCTCAGAACGCAAGATCACAATAACTATGACAAACCCACAAGAAAAATGTAAATAAATACCTTAAAAGTCTTGTAGAATGAAATCTGCAGATTATGTAATAATCAACATTACCCCAGCGACAGTCATTCTGCGCGTAGATGTTTGCGATACAAGTGGTGACCTAGAGCACTAATGTTCAGGTGCGCAAGATATAGTTTCAATGAATTCAGATAGGGAAGGAAACCAGTCGCAAATATCTTTTTCATTTACCTGTTATCTATGGCGATATAAAATATGTTACATTATTTTAAAAAAGAAACAGCTCTGTACCAATATCTTTGAACATACAGCCACCACGAAAATGTACAGTAAGTGTGAAAACTGAAAGTACTTTAAAGAACTATGCAAAGTATGATGTGTTAGTCTCACACATATGTACATTCAGCTGAATAACTCTATATGTAAAACAACATGTCCTGAATGATTCATCTTCCTCGAGCCAAATATTTTGTATGCAATTATTTACATATGCATGATCATCTTTGCTTTAATGTTTCTATCTCAATTCCCATTCCTTTTTTCATTTTCTTCATTCAGATAATATTTTATTAAAACATTTAATTCTTTATAAATGAACACATCTCTGCAATTTACACATACAAGAGGGAGTGACACTTTCGACTCGAGAACATGGCATGTGAAACCACTCGGAAAATTTCAGCTCTCTTCGGTACATCACGCAGTGCGTGGAGCTACTTGGATTATTTCAGCTCTCTTCGGTACAACATGAACCAGGCTAGACTCGGCTAGCGTAAGGCGCCACTGCGAAGTAACGCACAGGAGAAGGTTCACGCACAGTTGTGATGTGTCTGTGTACATGTTTTCTAGGCTTTATTACAGATTTCCTGTGATTAACAGTGCCGGGGGCCGATGACCTCGATGTTAGGCCCCTTTAAACAACAAGCATCTTCATCATCTAAGAGTGCCGTAGTGAGTTGAAGGTATTAATACTGAAGGGCTGGATAGGCGTAATTATCTTGTTTGTGTTCGGGTTCTCTAGGCACTTTAAAGTTTTCCTGTGATTTATAAGAGTGTCGGCAGATAGTCGTAATTTATCGTTCATTAATGGATACGTATAATTGTAATTTCTGCAGCGAGTCATTTAGTGTACATAAAAACTTACTGAGGCACATCAGTACCAATCATTGTGGCAATCAAAGTGAGAGTTTTAAGTGCAACTTACGTGATTACACCACTGCAAGACATGACAATCTTAAGCGGCATACATTCAGTATGCATGAAAAGGTCTCTGCAAAATTTGAGTCAAAAATACTTTGTCCATTATGTAAATATGACTGTGCATCACGAAGAGAGATGCTTCGGCATTACTCGTCACAACATGATATAGACGTAGTTAATGAAACTGTGGAATTTTCTAGTGAGAGTGATTTCTATAACTGGAAATCTAAGGTCGAAAAAGATCATCTATGCGAGTTTGTATGCAGCAGGGCATGTTAGGTTAGAACTACAGATAACTGCTCAAAATTGTCATTTCACTGTCATCGTAATGGTGTTTATAAATCAAGAGGGCAAAACGAGCGCCACCAGAAAATATTGGGAAGTAACAAAATTGATGGATACTGCCCAGCTAGCATGGATGTCACATGTCATCCTTCTGGCAAAGTTGAGGTTTCATTCTGCAAAACGCATGTAGGTCATCAGGCTGAGCTAGGCCGGTTAAGACTTTCAAAATCAGAAAGGGACGAAATTGCACTGAAAATATCACTGCAGATTCCTTTTGACTGCATTTTAGACTCTGTTAGGTCTTCAATTAAAAGCAGCGAATTAGAGCGCCGCGATTTAATATCAAATAAAGATCTTCACAACATAGCAAGAGATTATAACTTAAAAGCCGAGGCAGTTAGACATGCGAATGACAGCACGAGTGTGTGGACTCTTGGGTGAAAGAAATGCAAGAAATAGATTCTGTAGTCCGGTTCTACAAACCTCAGGGAGTTAGTTTGGAAGACTATCCACAGCTGCGCGAAGAAGACTTTGTCTTAAATGTAATCAATGAGGCGCAGATTGAAATGTTACGCGATTATGGAAATAATTGTATTTTCATGGACAGCAGACATGGGCTTAATTCTTACGGATTTGAACTGACAACTCTTCTTGTATTGGACGAGTTATTTCAAGGCTTTCCTTGCTCGTTCATGTTTTCGAACAGTGGAGATCTTCTTAACAGTTGTTCTGGATACTCTCCGTGCTCCACTTCAACAAAATGTACTTATGTCTGATATGGAAGAAGTATTTCATAATGCCTGGTTGAAAGTTATGAAACTGTTCTGCTCATGGCATGTAGATCGAGCGTGGAGGAAAAATCTTTGCAAGATTAAAGGACGTGAAAAACAAGCCGAAATCTATAAAATCATTAGAACGCTAATGCAGGAGAGAGATGAAGAGGCCTTTCGAAAGATGTTTGACGAGGCTCTGCGGCTTCTGAAAGAAGACCCAGACACCTTAGAATTTTATATATATTTTGAAAATAATTATTGGGCATCTGCTCCAAGCTGGGCGTATTGTTATCGTCAACACTCGGGTCTTAATACAAACATGCACTTGGAGAGAATGCCTGGAGTGATCAAACATATATATCTAAAGGGAAACAAGCCCAAACGATTAGATATTGCCATCCATGCTTTAATGAGGTATCTAAGGGACAAACTCTATGATAGACTTATTCATCTGAATAAAGGTAAAGTGACCTCACAGCTTTCCGCCATAAGGCAACGCCACAAATCGTCATTTCAGCTCGACCCTGAAGATGCAATATATGACAATAATGTGTGGATAGTGCAGTCAAAACATTCCAACGAACTCTACAAAATAAGGCGAATGAGTGAAAGCTTGTGCAAGTGCGAATGGCTTTGTACTGAGTGCGAGACATGCCTCCACGCATTCACTTGCAGCTGTCCAGATTCATCAATCAAGTTCAACATGTGTAAACACATTCATTTGATATGCAGAGTAGCAAGTAGAGAGCCTTCAAGTGCAGCTGAATCTACAGACAATAATTTAATCATCCACGAGGCATCCACTACAGATCGAAAACAACGTGCAATAATCCGAGAACTACAATGCCCTGGAGCAGCAAAGGCATGTGACAGTAAAGCGAAGAGGCGAGTAATGTTACTGGATAAATTCAGCCACATCCTAGATGAGGCTGAATCCGATGAAGACTTCGACATTATTGACAAACGTCTGCAAAATTTATTGCCAACCATTCAGTCCCGCAAATCTGCATCTTCACTACCTCCAGTTTCACCAGCAATAAAATCAAAATTTGAACCTCAGAATGGTTTAAGCCATCCAAGAAACCTCATAAAAAGATGTCGTTATCCATCGCAAAGCCCACAGCCACAGAAGAGCAAGACATTGCAATAAAATTACTGTTACCTAAATCTGAACGGCAGGGATCAATCATGGGTCTTCTAAACACAGTAGAAGGTGATAAATAGCAATATTTATATTATAATTATTGACAGGAGTGTACTCCAAAAATAGTTCTCAATTAGCTACTAATAGACTGGTAATTAAGTTAGTGAAGTGTGTGATTTGTGAATTTAAAAATTCAAATTCATACATAGAGTATAAACTTGAAGTATGTCATATGGAATCATTTTTCTTCAGTGAGGTTTTTCGAACTGACAACTGGGACTCAAGTCCATTCAGTTTCTGGGGTGGGAGACAGTTTTTATTTGTACTATTCCTTAAGAATGAAGGAAATTTATACTTAAAACGTGGCGTGCTAAGCAGCCTGCAAGCGCCACACCCACCGCAACAACTGACGGTACGCAGTGTATACTTCGTGGAATCAAAGAGAGCAGAAAAGTTCAGAGTGGTTATACAGGATGCGCTCCCGAGACAAGGGTGAACTGGTATGCTTTAGAAGAAAAACATATATTGCAAGAGCAACAGTTTTATCGCTGTCAGTGAATCACCGTCCTTTGCTCTTACAAAGAAAGTTTTGGTGACCCTTAAAACAATCCTTTCGGTATGAGCTGCAATTAAGACCTTACTTTTCTCTAACCTGCACACCTCACCCTTCAATTTGTATAACATCATTATTAACACTTTTAGGACACCTTGCAGAAGTCTGTCTGTTGGCTGCACCTAAGCAGTACTGGTGGATGGAGATGTCCCATTTCTTCTTCTTCTTCTCCTCTCTTCCTCTTGCGTGAACTCCCTCCTTTTCTTGATCTCAAAACGCCCTTCACGCTGCTGCCGGCAAGATTTTGTGTTGGCACAGAATTGGGTTTTAGCCTTAAAAGAAAAAAGAGTTCATTGAAACAAAGTTCATATTCATATTAATTATACACATTGCTCTTTGAATAATCCCATGTTCTATTACTAGGAAATGCAAAACGGGCAGGCTATAATAAAACAGCATATAAATTACAAGAATATGATGAACTGTTGTGAAATACCATTCAATTTCATACTAGATGTGAAACAGCCCCAGATGTATAATTGAAGACATGCTCGCAAAAACGGTGTAACTCTCACTTTGCTTGACAGGAGAAAATTTAAGTTTTGCAAACTGAACAAAGAAAAATATACTGCATTAATTTTACCTAGTGTATTGCACATCAAATCAAAGTATACATTCAGGGAAAATGTTTTCATAGCAATTTTAAGTTGTTTTATTGCAGACTAGCAATGCAGTAGCTAAATGAACTTAAGGGAAGTTGTATACTCAATGTACATGTGTTCGTTTTGTAATGTACCTACCTGACTTTGTGATAAATGGAAGGGAAATACAAATAATTCTGGCAATAAATTATATAATATAGATAAGGAAAGTGTTGTTACAAACAAATAATACATAATATATCAACAAATGCAATAATGAGGTTGCCTACAGCTACTTAATCCTGTACCTTAACCTAATCATAATCAGGAATATCAAAAAGTGGATCGTCTTCTTCATGAACGGGACTACATGCATTGGAAGCAAGATTTCTGTAGTATGCATGATACAGAGGGGGTATGTAATCCAACAAGTCTAAAATATCCTTGATTTTGGCTGGAAGTACAGGCCTAGGTCTGTCGTACTTGCATGGTAGGTGTTCAATACCGAATGATGGTCTACCAGGTACTTTTTTTTCTGAGATCTACAGAATCATACTCTTCTATTGAAGAGTATGAGTACTTGAAAAGTAACCTAAATGGATCTTCTTTACTGATTTTACAACATGTAATCTTGCTTAACAATACCTTTTGCTTCGAATCAGAGACTGTTCTTTTCGTTATCTTATCCAGTAAAGGCGAAGCAGTGATAAACATGTCACGTGTCATCTTTACCACTGCAAACGGCTTCTTAACCCTAGTCTTCCTAACAAGTTCCATTCATTGATCTGGAATTTAAATTGATGATACTTGCCTCTTTTTCTTCTCTATAAGGCCAAAGTCTCTGTCACATGGCAAATACGTGTGACCTGGCACTAAATATTTATGTTCTATTATATGAAATCTTCCAGTCTGGACTAAAAACATCCAAAAGCTACCTAAAGAAAAGTTCTTGTTTTGACCAAAACAAGAATCAAAATATACTATCAGGTGGTTAACATTATCAGGAACGGAAGTCATAACATAATGCCGAAGGCATGAGATTATATCATCGGCCCCCCTTCACGCTACATCCTCAGGCCACATAAACATTGTTGCAGCGTTATTTGCAACATTGTGAATACCAAAATTCAAAGTCCAAAGCTGACGTTTATAAAATATTATCCCTACACTCAAGTGGGGAGTGAGGAGACATTGCTGCATGTCAAAAGCAATCACATGAACAGTCCGGTATAAGTCCAGGATCCGCCAGCACGGGCTCCGCGGCTGCTGCTCGTGCGTCTATATGACGTCATGTATGACGTGTTTAGCGAGTTGATGTTTGCAAACATGGCGGATAATTCGAAGGAACGTGTAGCAGCCGCTAAATGTATGAGTTAATGGTCTGGTATCTTTAGCTGTTTGAGACTGCGTCACACAATTCACAGCCATTAGATTGGCACTAGATTGGGCTAAAAATTGACTAGTTGGATAGTGAAATAGATATTAACGGCGCGATATGATGGGGCCGACTTGATTTCGCGAAAACTTTACGAATATTAAGTACGTCCGGCAAGTAGGAAAAGCACCGATCTGCTTTGGTTAAGTCCGGCTAGTGGCAAAACCATTGGTCTAGAGACAAGCAAAAGGGGGTCGGTGGGCATAAGCCCCCATGTTAGGGCCGCGAAGCGGCCAACAGCCCCTAGCATCCTTTACGAAAGCAATTGTGATTCACCGAAAAACACTTTTATTTGCTAGTTGCTTACGTCGCACTGACACAGATAGGTGGGAATGGGAAGGAAGTGGCCGTGGCCTTAATTAAGGTACAGCCCCAGCATTTGCCTGGTGTGAAAATGGGAAACCACGGAAAACCATCTTCAGGGCTGCCGACAGCGTTACTGATTTAGCGCGGTGATCCACCGAAAACCACTGGTAGTGACACGTTAGGTTAGGTTTGGTTAGGTGCGACAGCATTACTAATTTAGCGCGGTGATCCACCGAAATCCACTGATAGTGACAGGTTAGGTTATGATCCACCGAAAACCACTGATAGTGACAGGTTAGGTTGTGATCCACCGAAAAGCACTGGTAGTGACACATAAGGTTAGGTTTGGTTAGGTACGACAGCATTAATAATTTAGCGGGGTGATCCACCGAAAACCAAAGCTAGTGACAGGTTAGGTTAGGTGCGACAGCATTACTAATTTAGCGGGGTGATCCACCGAAAACCACTGATAGTGTCAGGTTAGGTTGTGATCCACCGAAAACCAAAGCTAGTGACAGGTTAGGTTAGGTGCGAGAGCATTACTAATCTTGCGGGGTGATCCACCGAAAACCACTGATAGTGACACGTTCGGTTAGGTTTGGTTAGGTGCGACAGCATTACTAATTTAGCGGGGTGATCCACCGAAAACCACTGGTAGTGTCAGGTTAGGTTGTGATCCACCGAAAACCACTGATAGTGACAGGTTAGGTTGTGATCCACCGAAAACCACTGGTAGTGACACGTTAGGTTAGGTTCGGTTAGGTGCGACAGCATTGCTAATTGAGCGACTGTTGTTGGAAGTACACTTTTGGTGATGACATCATGAATAGGAAAGCAACACTATACACACGAGTATATTGCAACCACTGAGACAGGATATGAATTTATGGGTACTCACCAAAAGTTGGCACAGGAGTAGACAGAAGATGGACTTCTTGTGTTTGCGTAGATGTACTCCCTCTTAAAATAATAATTACTAGTATGGATGCAGCACTGAACGGGAGTTTTAATTGTTTTGGCTAGTTCTACTTCGTCCTAAAACAATCGTCACAACTATCACAGAACTGAACACACGACTGGACTGTTTATCTCTAGTTATACTTCCTCTTAAAACTATAATCACGACTATGACAGAGCTGGACATACAACTCGATTGTTTTCGTCTAGTTGTAGGCCTACTTCCTCTTAAGATAGCAATCAAGACTATAACATAGCTGGACACACGACTGGTTTGTTTTCGTCTACTTGTACTCCCTCTTCAAACAATAATCACACTGCTGGTAATGAAACTCGTGATTTGAGTTTGATGTATTTTTGTTCCTCGTAAAAGTTAAGTTGGCGACAGTTCAGAGAGAGACGACAGTCATCTTTTGGTGTAAATATTAATTACATTGCTATGCCATCTCTATTACTGGTAGGCCTAATGTACTATATGTATCTATATATAGCCTACATCGTTTACGCTTCAAATTATCAAGTAACATGTTAGCTGAGTGGATAAGCTGATGGATCGCTGGTTCAAGACGGCCTGTCGCCAGGAATTTATAACAGGTAAGTAAAATTAGATTAGTATGCGAATATATAAGTGAAATAACTACGTATAAAATAGGTTAAATGGATGCCGGTGAAATACAGGCGGGGGATGAAAGAAAGTGAAGGGAGAGGAAATACGAGGTGAAAGTTCTTTTAAGTTCTCCCCACCTGAAACCCCTCCTACCCAGGAGGTCCCGTAAGTATGTCATCATAGCTGTGCCGGCAAATTCTGGCCTTGTTCCAACAGTCCTGTCTTCCTTAGCTAGTTGTGTGTCTACTTTTAACTGCTCATAGGCCGACTCTGATTTTCATTTATGCAGCTCTAACTTACATTCCAGATCTCTTTTTTTTTTTTTTTTTTTTCAGAGGATCATTCTCTGTTGAAACTTGAATGTTTAAATTGTCACATATTTTACATGTATCACTACAAGGTGCTTGGAACGACAAATTATATTTATAGAAAATCTTTCTGTAAATGGCAAGGCTAACTGGTGTCCTATTTTCCTGGGTGCACTTGTCCATATAAAGGTTATACAAAACACTAATATTGAGTTCTCCACTTAAGTACTTCATGTTAGGATTCTTTTTCTGAGAATAATGACTCGACCGCGTGGGGAAACTGTCAATGTGCTCCCTTACGCAGTTTATATCTGCCTCTTCTGTTTTGTTGGGACGGTTTCCATGCTGACCCCTCTGATCCAACTAAAATAGAATCAAACCATGTTCTCTTACAACCTTGTTTTATTATCTTGAAGCACAACCTAACTTACGTAGAGAACTGCACGTGAAAAGTGATTAGAATCACAGTGATTGCTTACCTTGAAGGTGCCTGAAGTTTTCTTCTCTTGAATTATTCGAGAAAGTCGTCCATTACTCAATCCAAATATAGACAATAGGGCCTTTTTACGGATTACAACCTCTGTTGCATCTACCATAACCTTGAAAACACATGAACATTGTCTTCTACTGCTACGAGAATCGTTCACATATCTTCGTTTCACTGAGCAAATCTGTACACACCCAGAAATGTACGCATTCTGTAAGTCATGGTCACCGAAATTCCAGAAATTGAGAAAAAGTCTTTCACGATAATCTTCTGTCACCTTTTCAAAACGCTTACGCGAACAGCGGCAGTTTGCACCAATACTCATCTCCTCTATTACAACACCTTTGTAATTAACATATTCCTCACCACTATTCCTTTTCTTTTTCTGAATTTCCCGACACCATTTTGCAGGATTTTACGATAATTTCCGCACATTTCGTCAGCTCGCTCAGCAAATTCACTCTCTGTGTCCACCATGTTTGTTGTTTACAAGCAGTAGCCAGGGTCACCAACATTGATACAATGAACATTCTGGAGTAGGTATATATTCGTATATAACCAGGGACATTGTATTCTCAGTAATGAATTTTTTAATGATAAGTTACATTAAAATTCTTATGTAATGTTCATAATGTTACCCGCTCTCGGCAAATTCGTTGTTTCAATCATTGGTTCACCACTACACTACACCACAATGTTAGTGCTAAGCCTGCAATGTTGCGTACACTTATTTAATTTCTGCTCTATAGGGGTTAGCCCATTTTTGCATTCTGACAAAGGCCCTCAGGTTAAACACTCAAATTTTCACCTACTGTATTCCTCTAAATGATCCCTCCTGATATTAGCATATGTAGGAATAGGTACTATTCATGTTGCTCAATAGATAGCAGCACCTAACTCACTTTTTTTAATTTTGAGGGTTAGACCGTTTTTGCGAGCATGTCTTCAATTATACTATTAATTTTTGTGGTTCATGGTGTGGGTTACTGCTGTCACCTCCTACTTCAAGAACCACAGGTAACAGCTGAGTGGCCTATAACCTGGTCCACAGACTCAAGATACCCTAACATTTTCAGAGTCATGGCCTGCTTTGCGCTCAGGTGGCTACGACCCATCAAGGGAGAGGTCCTCACTAGGACTAGAAGTAAGGTAGCGTTCCTGCTTCACAGAGTGGTATTAAATAGAAATGGCATATGGCTTTTAGCGCCGGGAGTGCCTGGGGACAACTTTAGCTCGCCAGGTGCAGGTCTTTTGATTTGACGCCCAGACGACCCATGCGTCGTGATGAGGATGAAATGATGAAGACGACACATACACCCAGCCCCAGTGCCAACTGAATTAACCAATGATGGTTAAAATTCCTGACCCTGTTGGGAATCGAACCCAGGACCCCTGTGACCAGAGGCCAGCACGCTAACCATTTAGCCATTGAGTCGGACACAGAGTGGTGGTGGTGGTGATTATTTTACGAGGAAGTACAAGTGGGCAACCATCCTCTATATAACACTAATCAGAGAGAAAAAATGGAAGGGGTCCAACACTTCAAAAAATGAAGGTATCAGCCAAAGGAAGACAAGGGCCACGAAGGACATAAACGTGAAAAATGTCCTAAGCCTCCATACATAATGCCGTTGGGGTCGGAAAAGAACAAGACTTGATCAAGGGAGGTTGGATAGGATAGATGAAAGTGAGGAGCCTGGCACAAGTAAGTGGAAGCAATTCCAGGACTCAGCTAAGGGCCCCTTGGTCAAAAACCCATGCTCCAAAGTTCAGAGCCCCTGGGACCCCTTTTAGTCACCTCTTATGACAGGCAGGGGATACCGGGTTTGCTATTCTACCACCCCCAACAACAGGGGAAGTAGACCAAGCTTGGAACACTTCAAGCAAGCCTCGGACCTATGGAAGTAATGCAGTCCAGGAAACAGGCGTACGATATAGAAAGAGAATGGGTGGCACACAGTGATGCGGTAGTAAAAGCAGCAAGGGAATGCCTAGGAACAACCCTCTGTAAAGATAGTAAAAAGCAAAATCTTGTCGGAATGACAAAGTGAGGGCAGGTTTCAGCGTTCAGTTACCACGGACCAAGTACGCAGTGTATCTGCGCTCCACGTGGAAGAGCTTGTGATAGGTATCGCACTCTTACCTGTCTTCAGAGAAAAGAATCCCTGACATGTTTCTGCTGCAAGTAATGTTTACTCCTCATTATGAGTAGTGAAATGTTAAGTTTGGTGCATTCATTATATAATATTAATAATAATAATAATAATAATAATAATAATGAATGTGCAAAATATTCATGTTCAAATTATGTGCATGTTATTCTAGTGTAACTTAAAAGAATTATGAATTGTAATTTAATCTTATGACCATTGACTGCAATGAAATACTAAATTATTTATTATTATTAATAATAATATTATTATTGCTTAACTCACAGAGGCTTGCAGACTGAATGCTGAAGGGCATAACCATCTGTAGCTCTGTATGTATGTATGTATGTATGTATGGGTATGTAATACTCATTTTGTCTTCAAGCAGTAAAGGGAAGTTAAAAGTTTTATACACAAGAACTATTTATCATCATAAAGCGTGAATGAAAATCCACAGCCTGTTTCCAGTCGTCCAACTGGGTCAGGAATGGAATGAATGAAGCCCCCATCTAGCGATGAGGATAGGAATTGTGCCAGCTGGCTAAGCCTGTCGCACTCGTCTGGGGCAGTGATTAATGAATGACAGATGAAATGAAATTATATTGGAGCGTGTTGCTGGAATGAAAGATGACAGGGAAAACTGGAATACCTGGAGAAAAACCTGTCCCGGCTCTGCTTTGAGAGCGTTGAGAGGCCAGAGCGCTGCCGCCTGAGCCATGTAGGCTCTCATAAAGCTGAAAATTACAGGCCAGTCAGTTTGACATGCACTGAATGTAAGGTTTGGGAAAGAATTATTTCTGATTATTTTAGACATGTTTGCAAAATTAATAACTGGTTTGATAGAAGACAGTTTGGGTTTAGCTCAACTTCTAGGATTCCAACAAAATATAGTAGATATCCTGGATTCAGGAGGTGAAATGGACTGTATCGCGATTAACCTATGTAAGGCAGTTGATAGGGTAGACCATGGAAGACTACTGGCAAAACTGAGTGCAACTGGACTAGAAAAAAAAAGTGACTGAATGGGTGGCTATATTTCTAGAACATAGAACTCAGAGTACTAGAGTAGACAAAGCTTTATCTGACCCTGTAATAATTAACAGAGGAATTCCTCAAGGCAGTATTATTGGACCTTTATGTTTTCTTACATATATATATATATATCAATGACATGTGTAAAGAAATGGAGTCAGGGATAAGGCTTTCTGCAGATGATGTTATTCTGTACAGAGTAATAAACAGCGACATATGCTGAGATTAAGACATGGGCTACCACTAGACTTAGGTTACCTCTTTTCGATGGTTGGTTTAGTGAACGTCAAGCCTTCAGCGTTTTGAGCTGCAGCCAGTAGTCAATGAAGAAGCCTGCTGCTTTACAGGCTATTGCACCGGACTCTGCTACTGCCATTGCTCAACCCCTGATCAGTGGAGATGGTAACCTAAGGTTTAGGAAATGAGAGTCCGGCTTTGTGGCTAAACGGATGGAACGCTTGCCTTTGGTCTGATGGCCCCAGTTCAATTTACAGAATCAACCCCCTCATACTGTTAATTCCCCTGGCTTGGGGACTGGGTATTTATGATGTCTTCGCCATTCATTTTATCCCCATTAGGTCAACACAAAGCCTGTATAGTTGCCATGCCCTATTATTTTTTGTTCTATTTTGCTTTACGTCGCACCGACACAGATAGGTCTTATGGCGATGATGGGATGGGAAAGGCCTAGGAAAGAGAAGGAAGCGGCTGTGGCCTTAATTAAGGTACAGCCCCAGCATTTGCCTGGTGTGAAAATGGGAAACCACAGAAAACCATTTTCAGGGCTGCCGACAGTGGGGTTCGAACCCACTATCTCCCGGATGCGAGCTCACAGCTGCACGCTCCTAACCACACGGCCAACTCTCCCGGTCCCATTATATTTGTATTATTATTATTTTACAGCAGTCGTACCCATCGTTCACCGGTTAAATTAGCTTCCTCGGGAGATCAGTGGTGGTGTCCGACCCATGATCATGGGTTCGATTCCAACCAACAAAAGAATAATAATAATAATAATGTTATTTGTTTTACGTTCCACTAACTACTCTTTTACGGTTTTTGGAGACGCCGAGGTGCCGGAATTTCGTCCTGCAGGAGTTCTTAAACGTGCCAGTACATCTACTGACACGAGGCTGACATATTTGAGCACCTTCAAATACCACCGGACTGAGCCAGGACCGAACCTGCCAAGTTGGGTTCAGAAGGCCAGCGCCTTTACCGTCTGAGCCACTCAGCCCGGCAATCCAACAAAAGAAAGAAAACGCTAAACCTGAAAGGTGGCATTTCATTTTAACAGATCTACCAATGAAAATAAAACGATATTGCTCATGTAACACCAGCCCTGCAGTCTCTTCCTACAAGTAGTAAACGGGAATGAGGAATTCCCACACTCTCTTACCTATATCATTCAGAAGTATGAGGTGAGGAAATATATACAATGAGTAACTTATGGTTGATAGGTAGCAGTGGCGAACAGACAGACCGAAGCCTAGCACACCTATCCTCCGCTGGTCCTCGCTCCTATCCAATATCCAGCAGCAAGCTGCGTGTGGCGAGTCGAGGGGAAAGGGGCGAGAGTCTGGGCTGCAATATCAGTCTCCGATGCCTTGCTCTCAGAAATATGCGTGACGTTTCTTTCTCACTGCTTTCAAGTTTTGTAAATGGAACAATGTTTCAGATGCTTAGACTACAATGTGCTTTAGACTTCCATCATTCTCAATGGAGATTTGGGCTTCACTGATAGCCTTGGTAGCCCTCTGTATATGCCACTGGTAATAAATAAGTTACAAGCTTGTGAGCAACTGCAAAATAACCTATATAATGTTGTGAGATGGACCGTAGGCAACGGTATGATGATAAACAGGGTTAAAAGTCAGGTTGTGAGTTTCACAAATAGGAAAAGTCCTCTCTGTTTTAATTATTGCATTGATGGTGTCAAAGTTCCTTTGGGGGATCATTGTAGGTACCTAAGTCTCTGGTAAGACACCTACTACAGTATGGATGCAGCGTATGGGACCCTTAACAGGATTACTTGATTCAAGAGCTGGAAAAAATCCAAAGCAAAGCAGCTCGATTTCTTCTGGGTGATTTCCGACAAAAGAGTAGCTTGACAAAAATGTTTCAAAGTTTGGGCTGGGAAAACTTGGGAGAAAGGAGACGAGCTGCTGGACTAAGTGGTATGTTCTGAGCTGTCAGCAGAGAGATGGCGTGGAATGACATTAGTAGACGAATAAGTTTGTGTCTTTAACAGTAGGGAAGATCACAAAATGAAGATAAAGCTGGAATGCAAGAGTTATTTATAAGAAGAGGAGGTAGGGATTGGAATAACTTACGAAGGGAGATGTTCAATAAATTTCCAATGTTTTTGCAATCATTTAAGAAAAGGCTAGGAAAACAACAAATAGGGAATCTGCCACTTGGGCGACTGCCCTAAATAAAGTTCAGTAGTGATTGATTGATGACTTACCCCTCACTATAGAGCCAAGGATTCCTAAAATCTGTGGATTGGAAGTGATCTCAACATATCATGTAGCCTATGTGGTATTGAAGTAGATAGATCCTTCTTTCTTGTAAATGTTATCAAAAATCACCCACTGATCACACCTACAACAACAACAAAAAAAAAAAAAAAAAAAAAATCTAACGTATGCTTGCAACTATTGCGCCATTGTCAACTTTCAATTTATCTAATTCATCCAAGATAAGAAGATAAGAATACTTGTTGATAACAATGTTAAACCTAATGTGATATTTTACAATTTTGGAATATACTTACACTGTTTTGTCTCGAGCAAAGCAGAAGAATTATGATTCCAGGTGACATACTTTAAGTTTATACTGTATACTGTATGTATGAATTTTAGTTTGTAAATTCACAAATCACACACCTCACTAATTTAATTACCAGTCTATTAGTAGGTAATTGAGAATTATTTTTGTTGTACACTCCTGCCAATAATTATAATAAAAATATTGCTACTTATCACCTTCTACTGTGTTTAGAAGACCCATGATTGATCACTGTGGTTCAGATTTAGGTAAGAGTAATTTTATTGCAATGTCTTGCTCTTCTGTGGCTGTGGGCTTTGCGATGGATAACGACATCTTTTTATGAGGTTTCTTGGTTGGCATAAATCTTCTCTGAGGTTCAAATTTTGATTTTTTTGCTGGTGAAACTGGAGGTAGCGAAGATGCAGATTTGCGGGCCTGAATGGTTGGCAATAAATTTTGCAGACGTTTGTCAATAATGTCGAAGTCTTCATCGGATTCAGCCTCATCTAGGATGTGCCTGAATTTATCCATTAACATTTCTCGCCTCTTCGCTTTACTGTCACATGCCTTTGCTGCTCCAGGGCATTGTAGTTCTTGGATTATTGCACGTTGTTTTTGATCTGTAGTGGATGCCTCGTGGATGATTAAATTATTGTCTGTAGATTCAGCTGCACTCGAAGTCTCTTTACTTGCTACTCTGCATATCAAATGAATGTGTTTACACATGTTGAACTTGATTGATGAATCTGGACAGCTGCAAGTGAATGCGTGGAGGCATGTCTCGCACTCGGTACAAAGCAATTCGCACTTGCACAAGCTTTCACTCGTTCGCCTTATTTCATAGAGTTCGTTGGAATGTTTTGACTGCACTATCCACACATTATTGTCATATATTGCATCTTCAGGGTCGAGCTGAAATGACGCTTTGTGGCGTTGCCTTATGGCGGAAAGCTTTGAGGTCACTTTACCTTTATTCAGATGAATAAGTCTATCATAGAGTTTGTCCCTTAGATACCTCATTAGAGCATGGATGGCAATATCTAATCGTTTGGGCTTGTTTCCCTTTAGATATATATGTTTGATCACTCCATGCATTCTCTCCAAGTGCATGTTTGTATTGAGACCTGAGTGTTGACGATAACAATACGCCCAGCTTGGAGCAGATGCCCGATAATTATTTTCAAAATATATACCAAATTCTAAGGTGTCTGGGTCTTCTTTCAGAAGCCGTAGAGCCTCGTCAAACATCTTTCGAAAGGCCTCTTCATCTCTCTCCTGCATTAGCGTTCTAATGATTTTATAGATTTCGGCTTGTTTTTCACGTCCTTTAATCTTGCAAAGATTTTTCCTCCACGCTCGATCTACATGCCATGAGCAGAACAGTCGATGTTGAGGTGGTTTCATAACTTTCAACCAGGCATTATGAAATACTTCTGCCATATCAGACATAAGTACATTTGGTTGAAGTGGAGTACGGAGAGTATCCAGAACAACTGTTAAGAAGATCTCCATAATCGGAAGATCTCTGTTCGAAAACATGAACGAGCAAGGAAAGCCTTGAAATAACTCGTCCAACACAAGAAGAGTTGTCAGTTCAAATCCGTAAGAATTAAGCCCATGTGTGCTGTCCATGCAAATACAATTATTTCCATAATCGCGTAACATTTCAATCTGCGCCTCATTCATTACAATTAAGACAAAGTCTTCTTCGCGCAGCTGTGGATGGGCTTCCAAACTAACTCCCTGAGGTTTGTAGAACCGGACTACAGAATCTATTTCTTGCATTTCTTTCACCCAAGAGTCCACACTCGTGCTGTCATTCGCATGTCTAACTGCCTCGGCTTTTAAGTTATAATCTCTTGCTATGTTGTGAAGATCTTTATTTGATATTAAATCGCGGCGTTCTAATTCGCTGCTTTTAATTGAAGACCTAACAGAGTCTAAAATGCAGTCAAACGGAATCTGCAGTGATATTTTCCTTGCAATTTCGTCCCTTTCTGATTTTGAAAGTCTTAACCGGCCTAGCTCAGCCTGATGACCTACATGCGTTTTGCAGAATGAAACCTCAACTTTGCCAGAAGGATGACATGTGACATCCATGCTAGCTGGGCAGTATCCATCAATTTTGTTACTTCCCAATATTTTCTGGTGGCGCTCGTTTTGCCCTCTTGATTTATAAACACCATTACGATGACAGTGAAATGACAATTTTGAGCAGTTATCTGTAGTTCTAACCCAACGTCCCCTGCTGCATACAAACTCGCATAGATGATCTTTTTCGACCTTAGATTTCCAGTTATAGAAATCACTCTCACTAGAAAATTCCACAGTTTCATTAACTACGTCTATATCATGTTGTGACGAGTAATGCCGAAGCATCTCGCTTCGTGATGCACAGTCATATTTACATAATGGACAAAGTATTTTTGACTCAAATTTTGCAGAGACCTTTTCATGCATGCTGAATGTATGCCTCTTAAGATTATCACGTCTTGCAGTGGAGTAATCACATAAGTTGCACTTAAAACTCTCACTTTGATTGCCACGATGTTTGGTACTGATGTGCCTCAGTAAGTTTTTATGTACACTAAATGACTCGCTGCAGAAATTACAATTATACGTATCCATTATTGAACGATAAATTACGACTATCCGCCGACACTCTTATAAATCACAGGAAAACTTTAAAGTGCCTAGAGAACCCGAACACAAACCAAGATAATTACGCCTATCCAGCCCTTCAGTAATAATACCTTCAACTCACCACGGCACTCTTAATCACACAAAAACTAATCTAGAACAATTCACCTACTATACACGAGTAACAGCGCACGTGAGGAAAGTGTTGGTGTCCGAAATGGCGCCTTATTGTAGCTAAGTCCAGCCTAGTTCGTGAACTGAAGAGAGCAGCTCACCTAGTTATAGTTCGTGGAACCGAAGAGAGCCGAAGTGTTCCGAGATGTTCCGAATGGCTCCTCATTCTGCGTCCCCGAGACACAAGTCACTTGAACACCAACATCGTTGGCAACATAAATGCGTACCGTGGCAGTATATCAGTTGATACCTTGTCCTCTAATTTAACAAAGAGAATATAATCTTCATTTACAGATAAAATAAATAGCTTTAACACTGTTTATAATCTCGCTTTTAAAATCCTCAAAAGGTATAGTAAATGAAAAATGTACTAGGATTGGCACCAACACAGAGTTTTGGCCTTATACGAAAAAAACTCCGCTCATGAAGTTCGCGGAACACATCGTCTCTATTGACAAATTTATCCTCGAATGTTTTAATGCACCCAAATAAATTACTTGTAACTACGAGATCGTCACGAGTACACTTGATCTGAATGTAAGTGCATCTGCTGTAATATGAATTACATCCAGCATGCAAAACGATCGACACGCCCAAATATATCAAAATAGTTTTAAAACAAAATTTCAATAAAAACATCACTACACTAACGTTTCCTAATTATACCAAACCAACAGAAAGAACTAAACAGATGCTTCGCACATGCTCATGTTTACATTTGAACAAACTGATCGGGGCGCCATTTTAGCTAATATCGATAGCTGCATTAAGGTCTTATATATTGTAGTTCGTCTTTCCCCAGGCAGGACGAATAGAAATGAATAGTGTAACGACTCCCTCAGAATCACATGTTAACAGACACGGTGTACATGTTCCCCGCCACCTGCAGTGCTGCAGTTGGTGAAAGGTCCAAGTACGCGCGCTTTTTGTCGGCTTTATGTGGAAGTGTGTAAACAGTTTGTGGTCTTTTCCGGTAGTTTTATACGTTTTCCAGTTTTATACGTGCAAAATATCTGGTATTAACTTTCCGTGAACTAAAAAGTTAAAAATATTTAGGCATTGAGAAGTTGGACGTATACTTGGGCATATGCTTCAATTTGCTTCCGCACCTGAATATGCCTACAACTTGCTATGTCCCGGGTTGCAAGTCGGGTTACAATAAAAAATCGAATGAGAAGCGGCATTTTTTCACCCCCAAAAGATCCCACTCTGTTCTCGAAGTGGTCGAAAGCTGTCCCACGTCAAGATCTACCTTTAAGTGACAAAAGTCGTATCTGTGATCTGCATTTTGCGGCCGAACTTATCCAAAAATGTGACAGTTTCTTTATTAATGGTGAAAAAATGGAAATTCCAACACAGACATGGAAACTGGATCCTACAGCAGTCCCACATTTTTTTCCTAATCTTCCGAAATATCTATCACGAAACATCACAGTAAGATGATCTCCATATCAAAGCCAGTCTACCAAATTACATGTTCCTTTGGTATCCTACGATCCATAAGCTGTGGTGATCTCCCTTCTACAGTGGACTTTTTGCATCTGCACATGTTACAATCAGTGTATGTCCCACTAAGCAATGCTATACCTAAAGGAGGTAATTGTCAGTCTGAAGTTGAAGTACCCTTAACATCATTTTTCAGTCAGATTAGAGCCATGGCAAAAGCTGTTTGCAAAGATAATGCCAAAATCATAAGTACAGCTCAGGAGAAAATTTACAGCAAGCTTACCTTTGATCAGCCTTCCTTATCAAGTTGGGAAGATGAACAAATAATTCCTTTTACCAGTTCAAAAATTAATGTTATTCATCACTTCTGTGGGTATATAGTTAAACATGCAAGCAAAGTGACAGACTGTACAGCATGTATTGGGTCTCTGCAAAATAATACCCAGGAGGCAAAAGGTAGCCCGTTTTCAGCCTGATGAGTTTACAGGAATATTGTAACTCATCCAACTATCTCATTTATCCACCAAGTGAATTATTATTGATGTTTCCTCATGTAGAGGAAGTTGTTGTGAGAAATATTAGTGTACAAGAAGCATTATGGGGCGAAATATTTCAAGAATGCCTGATTAGTTTACATTCAATTACTGTTTCGCATAGACTTGGGTGCTGTACTGACCATGCTCATGAGTTGGTACCAAAATTAATTTCTCATTACATACGATGCCGATTTTATTTCCGAATAAAAGAAGTACGGAAAGAAATGCAAGCTTGTACGACCGCAAAACATACCCGGAAAATGTCCAATGTGTCCAGTTAACAGACTGATGGGGTGAAGTGCTGGTAAGATTCATTAATCTGAGCATGTTAACATATAATTTAACTTAAGTAGTTATGTAGGAATTACATATGTATGACATAACGGTACGTAACATCATGTGGGTGCCTCTAGAGTTTTAATATGCGTAGCATGTAGACTAATAGTTGAACATGTGTATTTTTAAGGTTATAATGAATAATTGCAACTGAGTTTGATTTCGTGGTGAATTAATGAAATGTGACTTAGCTCTATACACATGTACCCGTTTGAGATATTCGTTAAGGCACTGACGAACCAATTTCCGAAGTAATGCCATTAAATCATTACTAAATGTAAAATATTTCCTTCGAATTTGTCACATATTACTTTCAAAACAAGGAACATCTTAATTTGCACGGAACACAGATCGCACATAAACACTGTCATCGGTCAGTAGAGAGAATGCACATTCCTGTAACTTAACAATAATAAACATACGGTTTCAAATAACTTATTTAAATGATAAATTCCGATTTAAGTCACATCAGATCTCATTTAAAATCACATGTTCAGGGCTAGTTGATCCCCGTTTACCTACACCAGCGCCGTCTAGTGTAGGAATATATCAAACAGCAGAAGTCGTCACACTATGTACATAGCGTATCGAAGAGGAAGTGCGACGTCTTCACGAGTTACCGTGGACCGCCGCACAGATCACACTGCCATCCACAGTGATGTCTGAGCGAGAGGATAACAAAGGCATTATCGGGACTATTACTTCAAAATCTACTAAGAAACTCAAGCACGCAACTTACGTTTGAAAATTATTTCATCTGCTGGACACTTTGGAATATTTCGTGGATGATTTCGCTGCCTTCGAAGTAACCAGCTCCCGTCTTAACTCCTTCGTGCGGAAGAAGAATCGACATTTCAAGTAGTGAAATACGAGTTTTGGTAGCAAACACAGCACATGATCTTCACAGCACCCCAACTGCGATGACTTCACTTTAATAACATCTAATTTATCCAAGCACTCGAAGAAAGTATCACCGCATAAACTATCCATACACGATAGCTTTTCCGCAACAACATTTTCCACTCGCAACAACACATAAACACTTTCCGACGCATACGTGAGATATGTGGCGCTTTGCATTGAGCCGTAATCTTTAATTAGTGTTAGGGAAGCAGGCACACTATCAGTTGGTTTGCCGAAAAGGAAAGGACGACGTAATTCACACTGAATCACTTTTGAAATATTCCTCACTATGTATCCGGCTAAATGATACACTAAGTTCTCTTTGTTACAATTCCGCCCACTTAACTCAGGTAAACTGTTTTCCCAGTCTGGTATTTGAATGTCATTTTCGATGTTCACAATTTTTTCCCTGATTTCATCTACAGCTTGTGTCTTCACTGCACGATTTTTACTTTCAGTTTCTCTTGAAAGAATACGCATTTGATTAACAAGAGACGTCAATGGGGATTCAGCTCTGTACTCACAGTCTCCGCCAGATGATAAGGCAAGTTTAGACGGTACGTAAATAGACCGCAACGTGTGTAAATGTTGAAAGTCAATAGTGGACGGATGATCATCACAACTTAGTGATCGCAGGATACCGAAATGACGTTCTAGAGGATCTTGATTAAATTTTCCTGTCAAAACATTGCTATAATTGTGTTCCCACAAATATTCAGACACTTCTAAGGTACTTTCCACGGTAACTCTTAAGGACTCCAGTGTCCTTTGTGAAGCGAATGAATTTTGAGTATCTCTGAGAACATTCTGCCATTTAATTAATGTTTCATGTGCCTGTGATCCTTTATACAGTGCTTGAGTGGGAATAGACGAATTTAATGCGTCAATCAGACAGTTTAAATCGCTTGTGAAAATTTCCGTTTGTTTACTGTCTTCTAAACCCTGTGTTTTAATACCCCGATAGAATGCTATACCATTAGCGACTGACCTACTGAATAGTTGAAATGCCAGTCTCACATTCATTCGCTGAAACGAATTAGGATCCAAGTGGGCAGAGATCAGTTTGTAGCAAACTTTCAATCCGGAAAATTCAGGAGACGAGTCACATTCGTAAACTTTTCTGTAGAATGAATAATCAACAATATTGCCATTATAATTAACCTGTCCTTTGTCATGAAAATGATTTCTTACACATTTAAATATATGTGGGACGTCTGAAAATGCCCATAATTTTCCGTTGCGGTCAGCTGGATTGGAAATATAACACTTCAGATTCTTTATGTTACCAGATATTCCTAAGCAACTCCACAACTTTTTATTCGACTGGCTACCATCCGATGTGAAACCAATGATTTGGACACCTACTTGCTCTAATTGTATGATGACTTGAATGAGAATGTTTGCAATTATATCACCAGGGGTGGCGTTTCGGCTAGCATATATCGCTATGTGTTGTATCCAGTTGTATAGAAAAGGAACAAACATAAAAACTAGAGCATGATTTGCTAACTGACCCTTGCTCTTATCTTCAGTAAATTTCCCCAAATCAACAAAACCATTCACTTGCAACGATTCCGAGTTAAAGCGAATTTCTTCTCGTAACTTCACCTCGTCAAATATCAACATCCCTAAGCGTTCCTGTTCCTCCTTTCCATTAAAAAAATCTGGTATGGGAACGGTAGCATGCTCATTTATGCCATACGAACATTTTAGGCCCTTCACCAAATTTCTTAATTGGGATTCAGAAGGCAAAGGCAGCAAGTCATGATTTAAACAGTGCCGATAACCCTTGGGGACTTAATTTTTTTTAAAGTGCATCAAGAAAAAATTGATCACTATATCTCTTTCCTTTTTTACTTTTCGCTTGACATTTCTTTAACATTGTATCGACTATAAATTTCTGTTTTTTTGCGGAGAGAACCGAATTGTTTTGACTCAGTGAAATTTATCTTTGATTTTATATCAGAAATGTCTTTTTCAAGCAGATGTATCTTAGCTTTAGCGACATTGAGTTGATTTTGCGTTCTAACAACACGTCATAGATAATAAGGCCTAACAACAGCGTGGTGACGTCACGCTACAGAGGCGATGGCAATGCAGAGAAACGCGGAACATAGTTAAACACAGACATGATTTTAATATTTTTTGCCAACGGAATAATTTATTTACTAACAAAAGTATAGTGAATTATACTGTCGTTATTACCGTATTTTAGTGACTCTGCAATTAAAGATAAGCAGCAAACAGTTGTAAAATACGACGGCATCTTGCAATATTAACTTACTTAGGCCGAATTGCTAACAGCACAACAGGATGTTACAAATATATTTCAATTTAAATAGGCATTACATGATCTTAAAAGAAAACTAGCACGTATAATATTAGCATAGGCCTAACATCTAAGCTGACGTAGCATCACTGACAGTATTTGCATATGAGCCTGCAATGTTTCCTCCCTTGAAGTTCATGTACGGTTTAATGAGAATTTCACCTACCATCGATGTTACCAATTTGTCATTCTGTTCGAAACCTTGAACTTTATGTTTTATGTATTCCAGAAAGTATGTAAGTTTCTGTCGTTATACTGGACTACCATTCAGACCGGAGCCTACTCCTTTAAAAGTACTGACATGTGGCAACATTAAATTGCTACTATGTCTCATAAATTTGTAAAAATCGCACGGCGCAACAGCCCTGAAGGGCTTGGCCGTGGTCCTGCTCAGCCCGAAGGCCTGCAGATTACGAGGTGTTTTGTGTTCGTCAGGACGAATCCTCTCGGCCGTTATTCTTGGCTTTCTAGACCAGGGCCGCTATCTCACCATACGATAGCTCGCAAATGTAATCACGTAGGCTGAGTCGACCTCGAACCAGCCCTCAGATCTAGGTAACAATCCCTGACTTGGCCGGGAATCGAACTCGGGACCTCCGGGTAAGAGGCAGGCATTATGTCCCTTCACCACGGGGTCAAG
Organism: Anabrus simplex; assembly: GCF_040414725.1. NCBI lineage: Eukaryota > Metazoa > Arthropoda > Insecta > Orthoptera > Tettigoniidae > Anabrus > Anabrus simplex. The sequence continues at coordinate 59,657,787 of NC_090276.1, forward strand.
GAGATATCAGGCAGAAGGTTGAACAAATAACAAGAAAATCATACACATACTCCTTTATGAACTAAGAAATGTTTTAACTGCGACTATTAAGTTAACTGTGAGGACACCATCCTCGATGTTCAATTCACGAACTAGGACTAGAATTAACTTATTTCTTGAATCTATGATGTTTTGTAACTAAAGAATATACCGCATTTGTATGAGTAATTTTGTTCACATACACATTAGAAATATTTTATAGTTTAATAAAACCCGTCCAGAATAAAGGCCATGTCATATTAGATTATTACATATGCTATGTAATATGGTTGCCTTCATGTATCGACGTACAGAAAAATTACTTACGTTCCCTTCATCACAGTACAACAACCATCAGCTAACAATATGTTTATTGTACTTTTCAGCTGTGCAAGATTGCGGATTGAAATTCTGTGTACGGTATGAGATATGTACTATCTTCAACGGGTCTGTTTATTGCTTCTCTTTCTATTCTACTTTTTTGCCTGGTTCTTCTCTTCACCTGCCAGAATGTGACGATAAATATGATGGGCAATCATGGTCTTGGAAGAGGAGTAGTTAAAAGTTTTTCCTGACGATCAGTACCAGTTATTTCACATAAAATATCACCGACTATGAAATGTCTGTGGCATACCTTAAAATAATGTATCACCGTGAGCGAAATTCATGCATTTACGGAGTGATTCGGCCTACACCAGTAGCTCTTGTAGGTGGTATGTTTTAATGCGTATAATAATTATAATAATAATAATAATAATAATAATAATAATAAGAAGAAGAAGAAGAAGAAGAAAATTATACCGTTTAAGTAATGTATTCCATGATTGTGAGCTAACATAACCTTATATCATTGAAGAGGAAATCTGCCTACATTACACCAGCTGTTGCGTGTAGTTAAATACGTCATAGGCCTATGCTCATTATGATTGTGCGAGAATGTAATAATAATAGTTACTCACTACTGAGTTATTAGTAAATCTGTAGTCTTGCCTTGGAATTGCACGTAAACAAATCTGCCGCATAACCTCGTCTTTCTGAAACTTAATGCATGCACTTCTTTTTCACTGTCGCATTTCTCCTTACATTTGAGTACCCAACACATCAGTACCATTATGTACAACGGTATTAGCAATTGGCATCATTAAACGAATTAAAACTCTTGTAATTTCAGCGTTGCATGGCCACACTCATTGCTGTGTTATTACTGAAAATGTTCAAGCTTGCCTGCCGATGCTGACGTCACAGTATATTCGCAGAACGGTTGTGAGGCCTTATATCTAGGAGGTGTTGGTTCTAATGAAATTACGTTTCTGATTCTTCAATCTCCTCTTTAATAGCGTAATTGTTTTACTAGCATCTGCGACATTTGAGCTATCTTCAACTACTGAGCATACAGGTTGATCACTATCACTGATATTTACGATCTGTTCAGGGCTTTTATTAGAGAAATCTCTTCGTGTGGATTGCCTATTCGTGGGGAAGTTGCGTTTCTTAACTGCCTTAGAAATATACTTGGGTAGATTAGGAAATATGTGAGGAAATGCTTCTGGTTTTAATTTCCAGCGCTGTCTTGGTATCTCTACTCTTTCACCATTCACCGTAAGCGAGTCTACTTTCACTAGAAAGCAGAGCCATCTACAGTTAAAGCCGGAAGGTACGCTTGGCAACGCTGTATCTATATGTCAAGCGGAGGCCGAGAGAAAAGGGGGCGTGTCCGACTTTGAATTGACTTCAATGATATTCAGCGCACTTAGACCAACATGATGGTTATGAAATATATACACACTGTGAAAAATGACACTAAGAAACACACAAATCAAGAAATGCACTCAGTAAAGTTAGAAATACACATTTTACATGCATAAAAACAAAACCCTTTAAAGAACAGTACTCACAAGCTCAATATTTATGGAGTGTTGATAGCTTCCTTCGTTTAGTGATTTTATCATCACTGCTGGCATAACTCTTGTTCTTAATCTGCTTCCTATAATTATTCAATATAACGTTGCAAAATGTGGACAATAAACAGTCTATTAGACTATTATTGTCATGCCCACAGTTACTCTGTTCAAACCAGAACTGTTGATTTTCATCTCTCCCTAAAGCAGCTCTGGATAGAGAGAAGAGAACTTCTTTGTGATTTCCACAATCCAGGTAGTCTTCCTTGTAGTCTTCAGACACCAACAAGGTAAACATTCCTGTCACTGTTACACAGACACAACACAATCTGATGGCACCACTAACCCACCTCTCTGAAGTTCTTCAAAATAGGGGTCATCTGTTTCATTGCACTGCAGGAGACCTAAACATGTGTCACAGCTTATCCTTTTGGATATTGCCCTTACTGCATACCCAGAAATGTATATTACACCTGACATCTCAAAATGCCCATCAGAAATGTCACATGATAAAAGTGAGTCGAACTTTTTTATCACTGCCATATTGAGCCTAATATCTGTCTTGGTGGAATCAGACATTTCTAACTGGCTACAGTCAAACTGCACTTTTCCGTACCTAGATGAGTGCAAGCCCAGAACACTCTTAATCCTAATTTTCTTCTCACTTTCTATAACTTGAAGTGCAGTAACATTGTAGTTACAACCACTAAGCTGTCTGTACTGACCAAACCTTCTTTCCAGATTGTCACTCTGAAACTTTCCTAACAGTAAATAATTTGGTTTCATAGTTTCAAATGAAAATTGGATAATTTTTAACAGGACAGTTGTGGTATGTACCAAAGCTCTTGAAGTGTCAGTTGTTAAGTGACCATGAACCAAATTTAAATCATCCCAACTGCTTACCCACTCACAGAAATGTTGAAGAAATTGAATGCGGTCATCATCTAGTTCAGTGAAAGGCATTTGATTGTGGTCCCTCTTGCAAATTCCTTTAGTTACACTTTTGACGTTTACAATACGCCACCACTTACTAATAATTTCTAAAAAAAATGCAGTGGCATTAGAATCTAGTTGACTGGTTTTTAAAGCAGCTATGGTGGTGTCATGGAACAGATTATCAACAAGTAACACTTTCTGCCTATCAAGATTGTTGGGATACACCGTTTTATAATTAAGTTTAAAAGCTGTAGCAATCAGGTTGGGTGCATGACTGTGGTACACATAAAGGTTCCTTAAATCATTAAAGCACGCCTTACGGATAATCTGATATACTAAAAAATCAGGGAAAATAAAAGTTTTGTCTCTGTCTTTCTGATTCAGCCAGTTATTCCTGATGTTCTTAAATATATGTACAGGATCAAACATGAGAAATATCTGTAAATTCTTGTGTTGGGGATTTGGTACACAATATGGACTTTCACTTCCTAACAATGAACACATACTGCTAAACACATTCTTATTTACCCTATTGTTGTCACATATTATGCACATAACAATTAGTCCTGTATTCTGAACAAGTGTCAGAGCATTCATTGTCAGGTTAAATAAAATATTTCCGGACTGTGCTTTCACTGGGGTGAGAGAGATAACTTCCTTAAAGGATCCAAATGCAGAATGCACCATGAAAGCTTGTATTGTTCTCGCTACTTGTAAAGGGCTATTCTTGGCTTGACCAATGAGTACTCCGTTCTTGTACTCAAGAGAGGGATTCACATAAATTTCATCAAGACTTAAAACTACATATTTTTCAATGTCTGATAAATTCCTTGCCACTCGGTAAAGAAAGTTTCTGTTTTCCTTTTCCGAATTAGGTGACACTTGTAAATTTGCTGCTAATTTTTCAAGGTACTTAGGGTGTGGTAGTATCAGTGTACCACTCTCACGCAAAGAACAATAAGCAGCATGAGACTGACAGTTCAACATAAAGGCAAGAATCAATGTTCTTTTTGAGTAACTCTTTTTCCTTTTAGTACAAAGTTCGAATTGTTCCCTTAAGAAAACAAGGTTAGATGAGAAGTCTGTGCTTTCACTGCTAACCTCACAAAACTCTATGAGCTTGTCAAGCATTTTAAGTACATTACTTTGTACACATTCAACACTAACACTACTAGCAGTGGCTCCTGTATAATTTAATAAATATTCATTTAGCTGAGACCACTTGGAGATTTTACCATCAGCTAAACATTTAATTTCCTTGAATGACACCTGATAACTATTAACATATACAGTCACATGCATATCCTGGTGAATTTTTAGTAAATTACTTACATTTGGCAAATCATCCAGATTTAATCTGTATATGCAAAGAAATTCATTACAGATACTGATCTGCCATACTGACATGTCAATTTTGGTATGAAGAAGGGATCTTAAAAGATTAAAGTCAGCTATTAAGTCACCTTGAAGCTTTGATTCCTCCAAATCTGTTTTCCTCTTGTTTTCCCTACTCTTAATTTCCAGTTTTCCTCTTGTTTTCCCTATTCTTAATTTCCAGTCTCCTATCTTCAGGATCTTTTCTTTTTACACTCTTTGGTGACAAATATTTGGGCAAATTTGGGAAAATAGTTGGACATGCATTAGGAAGAAGTTCATTAGGTTTAGGTGGTTGTACAGTTATATTGCCTTTACTATCACAAATCTTTTCCCCTTTTGAAAAACTATCATCTGTGAAATGTTTCATACACACGACTGAATCCTTCCCAGGTTCCCAATTATCCCGCTTAACTTGACGAATCCATTTTTGTTTTAATTCCTCATCAGAACGAAACCTAAATGAGGTAACATAACCATCCTTTTTGATGTCATAGTTGCTACGACACATAGGAACACAACATTTTCTGGGCATCTGCATATACACGAAACTTGTTATTAATAACCCAAATTCGGGCATGCCTTCACGTATTTCGATAATAGGGTCTACGTATGTCACTCAGTCACCTACCTTGTTACATATACTCGAACATATCCATGAAAAATACAAATAAACACAACACGAAGTTCACTACACATCAACATACACAGATAGCTCCCGCGCTTTCGCCTCCGCATCCGCTGGACGTTGCCAAACTTACATGAATCCGGCTTGTAAAATGTAGACGGCCCTGCTAGAAAGTCATCGCAAAAATGAATGTCACAAACGAAACAGTTATGAGTCAATTTTCGGTCTTTTCTATGGATAGCCTCCCATTTCAGTAAAACACCACTCTCTTTAGGGGTCTAAAGAAATGCCTACCTGAAGACGATCGGTCATATCCAGATATGCAGCCGGGTACAAAACACGAGGGCATGATGTGATAGTTACCTCCCGCACTGATATACGTTGTCTTATAGCACGATAGCGACAAAGACCGAGCTATTTAAAACATAACACTTCTCACACAACTCAATCGTGAATACACGAATAATGCAAACTGTCGAAACATCTCTGACAGCGACAATAATGAGCAATAAATATTACTACATCTGAAGGCACATATAACGCGGGCTAATGGCCGAGGGTCTCTGTTGACATCGCAATCGCTTGTGCTGCCACCAAGCGGGTGTCCCATCAACCTCTTGAGCTCTCTTATGGGCGAACGGAGAAGATGTCGCACTTCCTCTTCGATACGCTATGCTATGTACTTCTATTCGTCCTGCCCCAGGTCAAGACCAATTTTTTTGGTCTTGCCCAGGTATATGAAATCGATTCCTCGCGATTCCAGTCGCAACCCATCACTATATGAAAGCAATGCCCAAAGGAGTTTGACCACGGCCAATTTGATGCGTCGCTCAAGCTATACCCTTAAAAGGTTTGCAGCGAGGGGTCAGGTAGCCGTGGACCCATAGACGCTACTGGCGAAGTTTTTTAGTTTTATCTTGAATATTCTCATCCATTTTCTTGTATGTAATTATTTTTCACAAGCCTCATTTTTGTGCTTTAACACACTCACTTCACTGTATCTGGAATAGTCATCTGTCAATGTTAGAAATATTTCCCCCTTCCCAAGTTTTAAGGCTTTACATAACAAACATCAGAGTTAAAAGGATCTAAGGTAGCTGGTGATTTCACTAGTCTATCTGGGAAAGGAGCCCCTTTAACTTTGCCTTTCATGCACATTTCACACTTCTCACTACCCTTTTTGCTTGCCAATCAAATCACTGTCAGGCAAATGTTCAGCATGCCAAAAACGGTCGTGCCATATTTCTCTTGTCAACCATCTTGCAAGCAACAGCACGCACAGACTCCTGTTGACCAAAACTATCTTGACAGTCAGATTTCTCTAGTTCATACCCATCACATTTGATGGTATACATGTCATCTTCTTCTCTTGCATAGGCACTGAACAATTCCTCATCTCCATTCCCTTTGTCATAAGCTGTCAGGTTTCCATTGTCTACCTCAAAACGCACATTGGATTTCTCAAGTTGCCTCACCAACAAATTATTATCAGATGCATCTGGAATCCACAGCACCTTGGTTAGTTTCAAAGTCCATCCACCACACTGATCACTTATTTTCAGCACTATGGACCCCCTGCCTTTCACATCACATACGACACTTTTCTTTCCCACCTGCACTGAACCTGACACATTTCTTGCAAAGTTGTTTAACAACTCACGGTGAGGTTTAATGTGATGGTTACAACCATTGTCCACAATCCAAGTAGTTGAATCATTTGACTTTTCGTCCTGTTTACATTCTTTGTTCTCAGGTCCTCTCATCAAATGTACCGGTATAGCATATTTCACATTCACAGTGCTAATTAAATTCTTCTTTTCTTCTGTCTCCGCTTCTTCCTTCCCTTCATAAGTGGCAACTTTATTCTTGAATTCTCTCTGTGGCTTCTTGTTATCATGGGCCTTCCCGGCTGAGCCCCTATTGTCACTTGTACTAGCCTCAGAGTTTCTACACTTAAACGAAGGATGTCCCTCCTTGCCACAAGTGTAACAAAACACATTTCCTCTTGTATTGTCTTCTCTTACTTTTGGACACTCTCTGGCAAAATGTCCAAGTTGACCACAATAGTGACAGGATCAATCAGAAGACCTGAATTTTTCATCAGAAAAATTGTGTTTCTTCTCAAAACCATGGAATTTTCCTTTGTTCTTCATAACATAACTTCTCAATTCTTGATTTTTCTCCTCACGTTCATTCTCTCTCTCTAGTCTATCTTCTTCAAGCAGCAATTTTCTCTTCACATTTTCTGACGATAGCTTTCTTCATTTAACTCCATCACATGGGCAATGTGTTCGTAATTTTCTTTCTTCAAACCTCTCAGCATGTAGACCGCCAGGTCTTGATCATTGATATTGGATCCATGATTTCTCAGTTTTTCTACTAATTGCTCAACCCGATTCAGATATTCCAAAGCTGGTTCATCATGTTTCTTGATGCAGCTTGCCAATTCGTCAATGGTACTCACAAACTGAAAAGGAGAGGTCTTGAAATGGATTGCCTCAAGTCAGTTTCAGGCATGCTTTGCTCGTTCATGTCTGATTACGGGTATGATGCGCATAGGTATCACCCAAATATCACTATAAAATTTGTCACAAATATAAATCTTTATTGCAACCAATGGTCAAATAAAAGAATAGAATACATAGCACTATTCACTACAGAGACTTTTCAGAGAGTAGGCTCTCTTTGGGCACTCCAAAGCGTGGTAACGGCCACAAAGTCTATTGCACCATTGACATACACAGTCACTATTCGGATCGTGAAAGCGGAGAGTAGCACAAGCCTTGTGGTGAAATCAGTGGACCGCTGCACGGGTCACCGCGTGTCTCAGTTCAAAACAACTTTGTTGCCAGTCAGTTGTAGTCATTGCGTGGTTGTGTAGAAGTCACTCCATATTTCGGTCTTTTTAAATTTCAAATTACGCAGGAAGTGTTGGTATTCTGTCGTCGATTGCAGGGTCATAGAAAACCGTAGGTCTTCGATGAAAAACAGTTCTCTCGTCAGTTCGTAAACAAGTCTCGAAGGCGTGTATTTGGACACACAAAGGATTCGTTTAAGGAAGGTAGCTTTAACCCTTTCTAATTCCTTTAGGTCTTTCTTTTTCAAGAAGGTCCATATTAGTTCTAAACCGTAAGTTGCAATTGGAGTAATCTTTAGATGAAACAGTTTCATTGCTGTCTCAATTGATAATTGATCGATGTGCTCTATATCATTTATTGCTATTATTGCTGCAAGAGATCTTTCTTTCACGTGAGCTGAAAATGTTTTGCCGTTCATTTGGAGAGTTATTCCAAGGTATTTGAAAGAGTTCACAGAATTTAGAAGAGAATCTTCTAAATGGAAAGTATCTGCAGCCGCTCGTTTTCCTCCTCTTCTAAAAACCATCACTACTGTTTTCTCTTTGTTAACTTCCAAACCGGCCTCTTCACACCATTTTGACAGTCTATCAAGTGCTGTTTGTAGTTCTTCTCTACAAGACGTGACAATAACCATGTCGTCTGCGTATAGATAGATACTTGTCTGCTCTGTAACGATGGCTTTCGTTATGTCATATGTTGCGACATTAAAGAGTAGTGGACTCAAAGGATCTCCTTGAAGAACTCCTATAGTCTGTAGGATTGACTTAGACTTTGTTAAGTCATCATCAATTCTTACATAATTTTCCGATAATATATTTTTTATCAATTTTATGTAACAGTTTTCACCGCAAATCTCTCTTAATTTCTGGAAGATCAATTTCCTACTTGTAGAATCGAATGCTTTGCGAAAGTCAACAAACACCGCATACAATTTTCCTTTCTGTACTTTAAGTGCCTCTTGAATGTCTTCCATCAAACAATGTACTGCCTGCAACGTTGAACGACCTCTTCTGAACCCGAATTATTCTTCCGGTAATTTGTCATCTAGTAGATCATTCAGACGGTTTGCTATAGCCTTCGTTAATATCTTCAAAAGTGTACACTCTAAAGCAATTCCTCGGTATGCATCTGGGAACATAACAATTGCTTTCACACATATCAAGTGAAAAATCTCTGGCAAATTAAGAAATACCGTCGTTATTTGAGAAATATGAAAAGTTACTTAAGGCTTGTAGACAGGACTGGTTTATGTCGTATTCCGCTGCTGATGCTGTCTTTTGTTACTTTCTTGAGGTCCAGGGCTAGCACCGTGGAATGGGAGGGTTATGTCTGTGGATTCTCATTATCCTTGTTCATTCGCTGCTGGTGCCGTCTTTTGTTACTTTCTGCAGGTCCAGGGCTAGCACCGTGGATTGGGAGTGCTATGTCTGTAGATTCTCATTCTCTTTGTCCATATGACTAGAGTGGCCAGTTCAAACAGCAAAATGGAGGTCAACAGAAAAATAGCATGATCCCTGGACCAATAAATATTTTTATTTCTGTTCCAACGAAAGTAGCTCGATCCCTGGACCAATAAATCACCAGTCCACTGAATTTTTCTTATGTACATTGGCCATACCATTTTGTCGCCTATTAAGTATTGTATATCGCGATACAATTCATGAAATGATGTCATTGACAAGTGAAGCAATAAAACGAAAGCAAAGAACTTCAGTGAACACAGATATCACACACGAAAGTGTAAGACATACGTGTGTCACTGTGAGCGCAACACCAAATGTACTTGTAAAGTGGTAAATTACGTATATATAATATTCTCCAAAAATCAAATATTTCTTAATTTGCCAAAGATTTTTCACTTGATATGTGTAAAAGCAATTATTATGTTTCATTTGTGACACATTTTATAGTGATATTTGGGTGATACCAATGCGCACTATACCCCTGGTTTCATCATTCAAGTAACAGTCCTCTACCAACTCCGTCAAGTAACTAAGCGCAGTCGCGTTTAGGTCCTCTTCGTCTGTAGTTAAATCTTCATCGTCATCGTAACCGGGATCGATGGCAGCCCAGCATTTCTTTCTTGCACCATACCACATAGTTTTTCGATCCAAGTCCCTCAATTTTCGGCGTGTTCGCAACTGATGCCATTTTTACTCACGACGTATTGGCGTACTGGGCCAATAACCTATCAGAAATAAATTCGAGCACAACTCCCAATAATTGATTAGAAAAAATTATTAAAAACTGTCTGTCTCAACTCAACACTTAAAAACACATTGCGCAATCACTCGGCACGAAAAGACAAAAGAATCATAGTTTCAGTCATAGAGTAATAGTAAATTTAGCTCGGTTACAGGGCGAGAAGTTTGGAGACACAATCTCTGGATAAAACAATTGAATAATTAAAAAACACTACCATATATATGAAAAACTACAGACACGACGAACTATTTTTCTCATCATGTCAAATTTTTAACGACACTAAGTACAGAAGAAAAATTAATTCTAATATTTGGTACACATTACAAGGTAGATTCCATCATCACCCAGTGTAAATTGCATTACTTTTCAAATGGCGAAAGCTCCGCAGTATACACACTGATCATACTAGGACGCGCGAGACCTTTGTGCTAATATTATCGGAGACGAAAAATTCTCCCACAATTTCTGCGATCTTAGAACCATCCGGACAATGGTGAACAAAGCCCTGTAAATACCTCCGATGAACAGAGGCACCTGTGTTCACCTTGGATCCACGGAGCAGACCACAGAGGTAACTCAGTAGGAGTCCACTCAAGACAGCCACATCTAACTTATTACACGAGCTATCAATTCGAATCCCAAATAGCCCAAGGCTTTCGGCTGCTTTAAGCATCTCTGGTGGTACTGGATTCTGAAGAGGCCCCGATGGCTTGGATGTTGCTGCATTAAAAAAAATTAGCAGCGTACGTGAGGAATATCTTCTACCTCTTAATTTTTTTACTTTTTTGCTGTTTGCTTTACGTCGCACCGACACAGATAGGTCTTATTGCGACGATGGGATAGGAAAGGGCTAGGAATGGGAAGGAAGCGGCCGTGGCTTTAATTAAGGTACATCCCTAGCATTTTCCTGGTGTGAAAATGGGGAAACCATGGAAAACCTCTTCAGAGCTGCCGACAGTGGGGAGCAGGGCTGTGCCTTAATTAAGGCCACGGCCGCATCCTTCCCATTCCTAGGCCTTTCCTATCCCATCGTCGCCATAAGACCTATCTGTGTCGGTGCGACGTAAAGCAAATAGCTAAACAAATGTAAAGGTGGAACTCCCGATTCAGCGAATAGGCTGGGAATGGGGCTAGTACGGCCAGCCTAACTCCTCTATAGTGAACACTATCCAAAATGTTCAGTGCAGAATAAGCCGCTCTACCAGTCAATTCGCGAAAGGACTGTGGTCATGTGAAATCGTAGGAGCACTGGATCGTCTGCACTCCACAAGGTGCCGCTCAGAAACTTAAGCACATTAAGGGCCGAATTCACAGACAGCACTTGTACATAAGTGCCCCTTATAAGCCAGGTTTAATTTCATATTACCCACTTAAGTGTCCCACTTATTGCTATAAGTGGACCTTCCACACACACTTAAGTGACTCACTTATGTTACAGCAAGATGGAGTATAATGATTTTGCTGTATATGTTGCATTTCATTCAGAGAATGCTTTCCGCGAACACAGTAGAGATGGAAAATCCTGTTGAAATATAATGTGACCAACAGTTTAAAGGTTTCATTTTAGTAAAGGGAGAGTTATGAATATTCTTGTTCCTGTGATGGAGAGAGTGAACGTAACCATTATAGGACTCAGTATCTCACCATTGCCTTACGTCGCACCGACACAGATAGGTCTTATGGCGACGATGGGACAAGGGAGGGCTAGGATTTGGAAGGAAGCGGCCGTGGCCTTAATTAAGGTACAGCCCCGGCTATCTCACCATTAATGAAGATATTGTTTTGAGATTTTATGCCTTCTCTTAATTTCAGATTATTATTATTATTATTATTATTATTATTATTATTATTATTATTATTATTATTATTATTATTATTATTATTATTATTATTATTATTATTATTATTATTATTATTATTATTACCGGAATTTTGCTTAATTAATTGGAAACGTGTTACAAGTTGATAAGTTATCATGACTGGAAGGGTCATTTTGATGACATTGTTGGGAAAGCATACATGTCATAATGAGGCTACTTAGAAGATGCAACAAAGAATTAAGAGAGAAAACTTACTTAAGTATGGCTCGTCAATTATTGGAATTTGTAAACAGTATTTGGGATCCTCACCAAGAATACCTTATAAAAGAAATAGATGGTGTGCAGAGGAAAGCAGCAAGATTTGTAACAGGGGATTTCAGGAGAAAAAGTAGTGTATCAGAAATGTTAGAGGAACTTGGGTGGGAAACTTTAAGTTAGAGAACGGAGGAAACTAGACTTATAGGATTATGTGGAGCGTATAGAGGAGAGGAAGCATGGGGAGAAATCCTTGAGAGGCTTCAGTTGGGAAATTATTATATCAGCAGGACTGCCCACAAGTATAAAATTAGAAGGAAATTTAGCAGAAGCGATTGGGGTAAATTTTCATTCGTTGGGAAGGGCGTGAAGGAGTGGAACAGTTTACCAGGGTAGTGTTTGATCCTTTTCCAAAATCTGTACAGATACTCAAGAAGAGAATAAACAGCAACAGAGAAAATAAATTAAATGTTAGAGTGTATTCGACCAGTGCAGGTTATTGTAAATAAAAAATGTGTGTGAATCTGTTTGAGAGTCAATTTTAGACAGCTAAAATGACATTTAAACACTTAAAATTCCATGGTCTAGTAATCACTATTTGATGTTTCTGAGGTGGGTGGAAGTGTAGTATGTTGCCTGAATATAAAGGATGCGTGTTGGAACAAACATAAATACCCAGTTTCCGAACCAGAAGAATTAATTAGATGCTTTTACAATCCCCATCCGGCCGTGAATGAAGTATTAACATTCAAATTTCGTAATAGAACAAAGCAAAAGTCATTATTTCTATCAATTTTAACGTGCAACTTTTTTTTGTTTTAATCTTGCCGCCTGATGTTTAAGGTCGGGCCGTCTGGTGCGCCACTGTCGACATGTCTTTCAGTTTATTACGGGAGAATACGGCAGTATCCAGTGCCTCAGGCTTCGCAAGCGTTTTGTAAATTACGCTATAAGTACACATTCTCTTTGGCTATAAGGACTGCAATGTACGTCTAGTCGGTTGTTTTGTTAATTGGTCAGTTCTTGTCCTGCCGCTGATTTATCTGGACACTCTTTGATATTCGGCTCTGTTATTCAATGACTGCAGAGGTTTCATGTACTCTCCTAGGAAGGAGTTCGGTCATGGGTTCAGGAAGATTTGTTAAGAATGTTCGTTGGTGTTCCACATAATATTTCTGCTTGCAATTTCTCCTGGGAAGAATTTTATGGAGATCTTATATATTGAATGTGGCTATTATCCGTACTATACTGACAGTATCCACGATGTTGCTGATCCGTTGCTTGTAAGTGTTAGTTTTGTCTTTTAAGTTAGGGTTATGAAGGTTATTTGAAAGTAGTTTAGTGCCATCAGCAGTGTCGTCCATCCAAATTATGGGCCCTATTAGGGTTTTCAATAATACTTATTCAGTCAGTTAATAGTATAGCCTATTAGGATATGAGAATACTACTTCTCAGACTCATTTATTTAGCTGCTGAGTGTTTCTCACAAAATAGTGTGATGTTTGAGTACTTTCTTTGTGGCGAGATTAGACATGAATCTTCACTCAAATAGCAGAGTAAGCTGAGTGTTACATGGTTTGGAAGTGTAACTTTAGACATAACATGATTTTAAATGTAAAAAAAAATCCATCGATACTCGCGAGTGTATAGTGTGTCCCTTTCATTACTTCTGGTCTTGTGAGTAGTTCGTGTGCATCTACGGTGTAATTATAATGGCTAATTCTAAACCAGAAGATGCCAGTGTGATATCGAATGTTGTTAAGAAACCTTATGGTGGAGTTATCTTAACCTTGGAAAACTGTCTTTTACCCAAAGAGAAACTCTTTCCAACACCATCTTATATAGATGGTTTGGAACAAGAAACAGAGACTGATTTGAGAATATTAGGTTGCGAATTAATTCAGACTGCAGGTATATTGTTAAAACTGCCCCAAGTAGCAATGGCTACTGGTCAAGTTCTGTTCCAGCGTTTTTATTACTCAAAGTCATTTGTCCGCCATGCCATGGAAACTACTGCAATGGGTTGTGTTTGTTTAGCATCTAAAATTGAAGAAGCTCCACGTAGAATTAGAGATGTCATCAATGTGTTCCATCATATAAAGCAAGTTCGAGGACAAAAGACTATTCAGCCTATGTTGTTAGACCAGAATTACATTGCATTAAAAAATCAGGTTATTAAGGCTGAGCGGAGAGTATTGAAGGAACTAGGTTTTTGTGTTCATGTGAAGCATCCTCATAAATTAATTGTGATGTATCTCCAAGTTTTAGGATTTGAAAGACATCAGAATCTGATGCAGTTAGCTTGGAATTATATGAATGATTCTTTAAGGACGGATGTTTTTGTGCAGTATCAACCAGAAACTGTTGCGTGTGCTTGTATTTACTTGACAGCACGTCGTCTGGGAATCCCTCTGCCACGATCACCATCATGGTACGCCGTTTTTCGTGTGAAGGAGCCTGACATTGTGGACATTTGCTATAAAATACTGAAACTCTATACGAGGCCCAAATGTAACACAGAAATGCTGGAGAAACGCATTGAAGAACTGCGTCGACAGTACCAGGAGGCACGCCAGAAAGCACGTACCAACAATAATGCTGTTGTTGGTACAGCAAGAAGTAATAGTCCCAATTCTCCGCCTGCACAAGTTCACAACGCTCACAAGGTATCCCCCCGTCGCCAGAGCAAACGAGAACGATCTCTTTCACGCTCAAGGTCGAGATCTCGTTCTCATTCATACGAACGTCGAAGCAGGAAGAGGAACAGGAATGGACGAAGTTATTCAAGGTCTGTTAGTGTTTCACCCCACAAGATTCACCATGCCCGGGAGAAAGTTCGCCATCGTTCAAGAAGTCGGAAGAGGCGGCACAATGATTATGACCGTTCATATCACAAGTCGGGAAGTAGACATAAGTCGCGGAGTACTGACAGACGTAAGGAGCGGAGATGACAGTCAAAGTATGAATTCTATTGGACAAATTCTAATAACTGAATTATACAACAATTTACCTCAAGTATTGTGTTCATCATTGCTGGTACTTATATTTCATTTTTATCAGGGATGTGCAAATTTCTCAGTAGCTTTATATGATTTCATTATACATTTTGTAAAAATGTGGCTGTGGTATATATTTTTTGACTTCATACTGCAGCTGTTTTTTTAAAGATAAAACAGTGCTTATTTTGGAGTCTTGAAGCAATGAAGTTGATTAAAGCAAAGAAACTTTCCATTTGTACATCCCTAATTTGTATATTGATTTAACCTGAACAGTGAAAAAGTGATAAATACTTTGCAACAATTTGTATAGTTCATTTTCTCTAATCATTTTACTGTCTTGCATTCATGTGATTGAAGTAATAAAAGCTGAACACGAAATGAATATTTTATGGTTAGGAAATGAGTCAAAGGCAGCGAGCTTAATTCAGAATCGTATGTTGGTCCTTGGTGACTTCTTTGGCAGATTCACACTGTGTAGATGTTCATTAGAGTATTTGTTTCCTTTGGTAACTGCTGTCTGGATTTTCGTCACTTTTTCTAAAATTTGCAACCATTTTCTGCTTTCTGGCCCATTAATACTTGTAATTCTTTCAGCATTGACAAGGAGATCACAATGAATGTGATATTCTTTAGGATTGTCAAGTCATAGCCTAAGGGTAGGACAGCCATGTTCCTGACTGTTCATATGACCTTCAACATTGGAGATACTTGCAGGGGTGGAGAAACTACAATTCGATATTTATGGTTGAGCGAGACCTCTCGTGCGAGTTAAAGGCCAAGGAAGATGTGGAGGTTTTGCCTTGTCATCTGTGGTGAATTGGTTAAGACTTGTCATGTACAATTTACATTTTCTTGATAATTGTTTCCCACAAGTCTTTCTGGATATAAAATTGATGTCGATTGATTAGTAGTATAATCAAATGTTAAACAATGTATGAATATAAATTCTGAAGTTTTTAATCGATGGCTGTAACATTCCTCCTAATCCGAGTGCAGCCATTAAAGTGCAAACTGAGTGGTTGGAGTATGGGGCACAGTTCTGAGTATCTTTGCTCTGTAAAGATTCCTGATCACAGCTGCTGGATGCTGTTTGATACATTTCACTGTGGCTTCCTTGGCCAGTGTGACTTGCCTTTGTTTCCTTCATCTTCATTGTCTGTATCTTAATTAACAGACTTGGAGAACAGAGTTAGTCTAATGATTTGATCGTTAAACTCTTTGTGGGAATCCCGGGGACAGTCTGATATGAAAGGGTGTATTGTTCTGGTGGGAGGAGATAAAAAGTGGTACTATTTTCCTCCCCTCTGTGAAGTTCCATGGCATTAGTTCCATTTCTAAGTATGCAGCAAAATTCTATTTATCATTTTAATTACTTGAATATGATAGACAAAGAAAATTGTTACCTTGAACCTCTCATACTGATAATCCTCACATAGTGTGAATTTACCTTGGATGTTTCACTGTCATTATCCCCTTGTGGCACAAAACAGTGGACTGGAAACTCGTTACTGACCTTGTGCTATAATGTTTATTCACGCACACACACACGGAGGAGCTTAGTGTTTTCATTGACTCTTTTTTGGAACTTCTATTACATATGACTAATTTAGTTTGTTATATCGGTTTTTTTAATTGCAGAACTCTGTAGGTATGAATGTATGACAAAAGTTACTTAGATGTATATTAATAAAATGATTCTGTTCAGTGTTAGTAAATATTTTCATACATTTTACCTACTTTCATTGTTTTATTAAAATATAAATGATTTGTTTCAATTTTACAATTTTCTTACAAATGACTTCAATGTAACTTTTTTTTTTTTTTTTGCTTCCTTAGTTTACTGATATTCTCCTTTAATCTATTTATTTATTTATCTAGGCCTACTTGTTTATTCTTTTCTAATGTGTCCTTTTTTTCTGTGGTTAAGTATTTTTATTTTAGGAACTTAAACATAACAATGTCATCTTGAATTGCTGTTAACTTAATCTTACTTGCTTCTATTGGACATTTTGTCACTTTTCTGTGCTTTAATTTATAAGCAACTCTCAAGTTTTATGGATTCTAATGTAGATATTTGGTATTTTCATACATCGTAATGTGTGTGGTCTTGTGCCACTCTTGTTTCCTCTGTGCTGTGTGTGTGTGTACGTTGCTTGGTCTTCACTTTGTATTGTTTGTCAGCGCTTGGGGTAACAGGTTTTAACTTACTTTCTTGTGTTTGGTAGAGAAACGAAGAGTGCAGCATCTCCAGACCACGCTGGCAAAGATGGCTGGGTAGATGTGCCAGGCCTCAGGTGGTATGCGTTGTGTGTAGTCCGATGGGTTTGATCTCTCTTAATATTACTGGTATAAGCTTCATATTGGCCACTTGCCGTACATGTCCGTTCTACACTAAGTTGAAATGAAACCAAATCTGAGAACAAGTTTTGTTCAGATATGTCAGCAATTTCTGTAAGTAATGTAGACATTACATATTTGCTGTTAATTTCTACCTTTCTTAAATGTAAGTATATTATTTGTCCTTGTTGTGTGTTAAATCCTTGTATTTTTCTGTTTTAAAGGCTGTGGTCATAAGGTACTTGAAATTTTTCTAATATTCAACTAAATTACTAGATTGCTGTGCAGATATTTCAGTTTACTTGAAGTTTAGAATGTGTTTTGATTTTGAAATAATTAACGTAAATTACGAAACCAAAGAAAGCCTTATAGATACCAATGGAGTTTTAATCAGTAATTTGATTGTAGCGTTGTAATGCTTGTCCAGATGAAAGAGCATGTTCTGAGCTTCAAATATTGAGCAGATTTCTGTAGGGGCAATTTACACATCAAAGGAGAGACTTTAATAAGCTGTGTCCCGTATGGTGATGCATGAGCTGAAGATGTAACATTAAATAATCATCACTAAGCAATACTCCACATGAATTGTGGTTGCTCTCAGGTAATATATATTTATTTTTTTATGTAATATGTCATGTATCATAGACTTTTGATGTTGGATTACTTGACGGTGTGCAGCTTTAACAAAGTTTAAGTCACAAAATATAAATCTGTCAGATGATTGATGTTTGAGAAAATAAAACCCAAGGTGATTAACATTTCATGAACCACCTAATTGCATATTTACAGTACGGTTTGTCTTTTCAGATTATCCGATCCTTCCCTCCCATTTGTTATGACTGATAATCATGGTCCTAATCTACTAGTTTTTAACGATATTGATATTGTCATTAAATTGAACCGGAGATGATCATTTGTACCCTTTCTCAGGATCTTACGTAAAGTACTCTAAAGGTACTGCTATAGAATATGTCAGTCATAACACTAGTGCAAATGATTCCTCAAAATAGCAACAGAACCATTAACAGCCACAAAGGCCTCCAGTTTCATAAGTTGATCTGCCACAAATTCTAAAACTGACAATAAAAGGAAGGTGTTAAATCTAAGGCACATTTCCATCCAGTCAGGCATTCAAGGCGCACCATTCAATCCTTTTCAATGCATTCTGCACATTATTTTAAAAAAAGAAATGTTAACATGGAAAATTTGCAAAGTAAAGCTGACATTTAAAGCTGAGAGTTGTGTATGACTAGACAAGAGGAAATAACTTGCAATCCAAATTTGTGAATATCTGTGTTGAAATTGATTGAATGAAATATAGTAAAGAATGTAACAGATTGAAAGTTGAAAGCTTGGTAGATGTGCTGGGCAACTTCATCTAAAAGTTTTCAGTAGAAGTAATATTGGAGATATTTGAAAATTACTTTCTTAGAGACCTCCTTTTTAACTTCTGCTCTGCCATGTGTTTCATTTATGATAGTCAAGTTACAATTCATCTTTCCCTCAATTTAAATTCTGAGTTTTCTAATCTTACGCTCAGGTATTTTTTTTGTCATGGTAAACTGACAAAAATGTTCAAGTTTTGTAAGTTTACAGACAGAATTACAATTTCATACATATAAATGATCGGGTAAGAAAGCAAACGAGCAAAATGTTTCAGCATAGCAAACTGATGGAGAGCAGTGACTAGTCCAAAATTTTTGGCTGCAGCCTTTGTCAGTAAACAAGGAAATATTCTTAACTGTGTGTACCCTATCCATGCATGCTTACGTGCAATTGCTAGTCTCGATCTATTTCCTATGAATTTATAATTTAATTTTCTCTGTAAAGAGAACCTGATTTTATACGTACATGGTGGATTAATGAGATCAGCAATTTTTGGTGAAGACAGTGTCAATAATGGAATTTAGGAAAATTCCTGTAGAGAGAATTTCATTTACCAAGCAATAATAGGCTACACAGTACAAGATGTGTGTCCCAAATTTCTATCTCAATGAATTATAGATAAATACATCAGATGTAGCCAAAACAGGTCCACAACTAAGAAAACTTTGAAGAGAAAACCTACCTGAAGGTAAAGAGGTAGAACTGTTCTGTGAGGTAACAGCTGCAAATTCGTGGGTGGTGATGAAGAAAGGTCTGTGTAGCTCTAAATGGCAGGATATGATGATAGGTGTGGTTTCTTTGGTTCGTTATGTGTCGGGGCACTCCTCTTGCATAAACTGCTGTAGAATAGTATGAATGAATTCCTTCCTCATGTACTGGGCATCTGTCCAATCAGAAATTCTCTGAATCAAATAGCATAATGTTTGCGAGATGCTGTCCAGCACTCTTACATCCAGTGGAATGGGGAGCTTTGTTAATAATCGAAACAGTCTCCATATTGACATTGTTCTCTAACTGAAGTTTTTGCAATCTGTTGGAACTTATCAGTTTTAGATTAATTACTTTGAAACTGAAAAGAAATGGTTTCCACTATAACAAAATATTGACGTTATGGTGATTAGTCGGTCTCAGGCTGAGGTGAAAATTGATCCTACTGCTAGATTAGGTGTCTGTCATTTATTGTAGTCATAATGGTTATAATTCTCTTATTTCTTCATCAAACAGGATCAAATAACCCTTTAGGTCTTAACAGAAATTTAGTCAAAATCCCATTTCTCCTTCAAGGACGTTGACAAGTGATTTATGAGCCCACATGACAATAGATTTGATAAATATACGAGGGTAATCCCAAAAATGTCTCCTGTTTTTTTATAAATAGAGAACTCTGTTCGTTTGGCTCTTGGTCACCGTATTGTGAGTGTTTCCTGCGCTCGCATGTAAATATACGCACTGAGGCACTCGGTCTTGGCTTGGTGGCCGTTGAGAATGGAGCTCCCGTTGGATGTTACCGCAAAGTGCGCGCAGTTATTCGGTTTTTTAATGCAAAAGGTACTGAACTGATTGAAATCCATTGCCAGTTGACGGAAGTGTATGGCGAGTTGTGCGTGGATGTCAAAAATGTTCGTGAGTGGTGTAGAGTTTGCAGCCGGTCAGACTGAAATTCACGACCAACAAAGAAGTGGGAGACCGTCAACTTCCATTGAGACAGTCGTGAAGGTTGAGCAAATCTTGCGTGAAGATTGGCGGATCACACTGGGTGATCTCTGCAGTTTGGTTCCGAGGTTTCCCGAAGCGCCGCTTACGGAATTTTAACGGAAAAGTTGAAATACCGGAAGGTGTGCACAAGATGGGTGCCACGCATGCTGACTGAAGACCACATGCGGCAAAGAGTTGATTCTTCCCGTGTATTTCTTCAACGCTTTTCAGCCGAACAGGATAACTTTTTGGACTCATTGTCATGGGTGACGAAACCTGGGTTTTCCACTTTACACCTGAGACCAAGCAAAAATCTTGCCAATGGCAGCATCCCTCTTCGCCAAAGCCGCGGAAATTCAAGCAAACAGTCTGCCGGTAAAGTCATGACAAGTGCGTTTTGGGATCGAAAAGGGATATTGTTGGTCGACTTTATGCCCGCTGGGACCACAATTAACGCTGACAGGTACTGTGAGTCCCTGAAAAAACTAGACGGGCAATTCAGAACCGAGAAGAGGAATGTTGAACAATGGCATGAACATTCTCCATGACAGTGCACGTCGCTTGGCAAACCGTTGCTCTCCTGCAACAGTTCCAGTGGAGCATCACCCACCCTATAGTCCTGACTTGGCGCCCAGTGATTATCACTTGTTTCCTAAGTTGAAAGACATTTGGCTGGAAAGAGATTCAACACTGACAATGAGGTGAAAGATGAGGTACACAACTTCCTAAACAGCATAGCCGTGAGGTGGTATGACATGAGCATACAAAAACTGTCACAGCATCTACAAAAATGCATCGACCGAAATGGTGATTTTGTAGAAAAATAGCTAAATGTTCAAGCTGTAAAATGATGTAAACCATTGTAGAAATAAACAGGTCTATGTATTTATTGAAGAATAGTAGACCTTATTTTTGGTATTACCTTCGTAACTCACATAGCATCAGAGCGACTGGTCTTTTTGGTTCTAGTGTGTGTACCACTTCGCCCCATTTCCTGATATGGGGTCGGGGATGAGGTGAGGTGAAATTCAAGGCTTGTTTTTACGGCCTGATGCCCTTCATGATGCCATCAGTTGAGGAGTTAACTAAGATGAAATGAATGATGAGGTAGCAGTGTAAGGGTTAAATAATGTAGGCTTTCCACAGCTTTGGATAACGCTTATAGGTGATCAAATTTATTGGCATAATCTGCCAATGGGTGTTGCACAATACCAGGGTGATGTCTTAAATAGTCTCGAATGCCTTATTGTTTACCTCATCCAAGGCTTGCCTTAAATTCAGGTATTGGAAATGTTAATTCTTACAATTTTGCGGCTAATTGGTTAACCCCAGTTTAGTTTTTCCTGCACAAAACCAGTACCAAGCCTCTCGGTTTTGTTAAATCTTCTTGTCTTCGATACCCTGAATGCTTCTCTTGATGTATTGGCATTGAACTTTCCTTTTTCTTCCCTCTGCCATACGTTTCACTCGGAAAGAGTTAATATTTCTGCAGTCTGTTGTTACAGTAAAATTGAACTAACTTGATAGTTCAGAGTGATCTGCTTAGGCACATGTATAGCGCAGTCCACTGAGATTTGTGGATAGAAGGTTCAAGGTGGGGCAAGAAGCTGACTGGCTGCTTTCAAGGATGGCTCTGGTTGCCTAGGCAGCACTTTGCTTTCATGTGCACTGGAGCTGTCACCTCTAAACATCAGGGACACAAAGTTAAATAGGATGTTTTGCCTTGCACAAAACTTGCAGTTTGAAGTTCATATCATGATCATTCTCTCCTTTATTTAACTGAAGTTAATTTGTAACTTGAGGTTCCCCATGATCTGCAATGACTAGAATGACAAAACTGAGTGCATTAACACAATGACACCAACCCAAACAAGAAGAGATTACAAGCCACAAATAGGAAAAAGTCATAGATCAAGAAATATTGGTTTCTTCGCGACTGAGCTCGGCTGGGACAAGTGTGTTGACTTTCACTGCAAGTTTGTATCCTGAAATGTGGACTGATTTTTAAATCCTACTTGTAATGTTGTGCCATACAATTCTATTTTCTGCCATTCTAATGCACTGTTGTAACAGGGCATTTACTGTGTGTTTAATTTGGTTGATGTATCTTGTTGGATGATTTCCACAGTCTCTCAAGCCTTCAGCCATTATTTGGAAGATAACATTTTCAAATCCATTCTTCCTAATAGTGTGCCCGAAATATCTCTGAACTTGCCTCATTATGGAATTAAGGCGAATTTTGATCTGCAGCTCATTTAGTATCTGCTTATTGATTCTTTCGACAGTGTGTGGAATTCTCAGCATCTGCCTGCAACAGAACATTTTGAAGGCATTAATGTAGTGAAGATTGATCTTTTTAGCGTCTGTCGTTCAGATGCCTATAGGAAGATAAAAACCAGTGTGTTGACCAGGCACATTTTGGTTGCGATTGTAATATATCTATATTCTTGTAAGCTATGTCGTAGCAGTTTCGGTAATAGCTACTCTTCTTTTCACTAGTGCAACACCTGTGTCTGTAATAAGTGAGCCTGGATGAACAAATTAGTACACTACCTGCATGTTCACATATTTTTGAACCAGTTTCATCTTGGTCTTTTCTATTAATATGCAAGCCCATTTCATTGCTTACCTTTTCAACACTATGAAGTTGGTTGAGCATTTCGACTGAGGAAGTTATTGATGTGTCATCAGCACACCTCAGGTTATCATTTATCCACTTGTTTTGATACCACGAGATTGGGGTGGTTTGGGCATGTAATGAGGTAGTAGCATACAGGACAGCTTACGTTAACTTGAAGAGACATGTCGGGAAAATGGACTGTGGGAACACCAAGAACCCACTGGATGGACATTGTACATCGGGGAAGGACACTGACGGATGTCATTAACAGAACGTATTTCAATAAGACAATGGAAGAAGCTCTCCAACAGTACCCGTGAAACTCAAGCTTTAAAATGATTGATACCACCATGCTAGTTTTCTGATGTTTTCCTCATTATCAATTGTCCATAGATGTTACGTAGGGTTCGTTACATAGCTCAATGAACGCATTTTCCTATCTTGAAAGGATCACTCAGTTTATTGCTAATTGTGACTTTACCAATGCTGTTTTCATACAAAGATCTCGAGTTGAAGTGGCGTTCCCATTTCAAGCAGTTCCGTCAACATTTTATGCCACTCTACAGTCAAACGCTTTCTTATTTATGAAGTAGATGAATGCCTGCACATCAAATTTTCTGCGTTTTTCAATGGTTTGTCAGATATTCAGGATCCATTCAAGAGTTCCTCTTCCTGGCATGAACTGAGCCAGCTGATGGTATTTGTGACAGAAGTTATGTTTAGATTTTCTCTAGGATGTCGCATGGCATGGCAAATCAAGGATATTGTTCTGTACTTTTGGCACCTTTCTCAAGGCTTTTTTTTGTGTGGATCCAGATATAGATTGAAGAGACCTTCATGAAAATGATTCTTTAATGCTAGACTGTGCATATAATAGTACGGTTTTTATTAGTATATTTTAACGTTAAAAACCATTGTCATATATTTGTCCAGAGAAGGGCACATTAAACCAAAACCCACTTTGATGCATTGGTCTTCCAACTTTAAAAGGTTTCAGTGGGTTTCACTTTTATTGTGCAGTCACATTTTGACATTTTAAGAACAGTTTATTGTATTGACGTACTTACGATAAGGGAAGTAAATACAGTGTGCTAATGCTAAATAGCCTATACTCAATTTGTTCAGTTTTATATTAGAAATATTGGACTTCTTCCATACTTCTTTACTTACATCACTTTGACAGGTAAATGGAATTTTTTAACAGCAAAATGCGTGGTTTCTGGGGAAAAGAATTAGTTACCTTCACTTTTCTGTGCTGTATTTCTTTAAAAGGACTTTTTCATCTAGCTAACATTTTTACAAAATGTCTTAAAATTAAAATAATCTACAGTTAGAATGTGATCCAGATGGCTGATAATTTGGGAAGTATCACGGCTTATGTAAGTTTTATTGGATATTTTATGCAAATTTATAACACTATAAAGCAAATGACATCTAAATTTAACAATGAATGAAAATACAGTGTCAATTTGACTACGGTTAGGGTATTAGACAACTATTCAGTTAACAGATTGGCTTATTCATTTTGAAGGGAATACTGTACAATGCCAAAAATGTGTAACTGTTTTTTCAAAAAAATTTGAACATCTTTGTTCCAGTGTAGCAGTCCTTTAATATTGTTCAAAATTTATTGTAGTAACTTTAAAAAGTCATTACGTATTGATTGAAAGTCTTAACTATCTTCCTAAAGATACTTTTTTTTATTTACTGAGCGAGTTGGCCATGCGGTTAGGGTTGCACAGCTATGAGGGAGATAGTGGGTTCGAACCACACTGCCAGGAGCCCTGAAGGTTGTTTTCCTTGGTTTCCCATTTGCCCATACAGTAAATGCTGGGGCTATACTTTAAGGCCACGCCTGTCCTCTAGCCCTTTCTTATACCGTTGTCGCCATAAGACGTACCTATGTCATTGAGACGTAAAGCAAATTACAAAAAAAAAAAAGTTTGAATTATCAAACTTCTCCTCAACTTCTTTACTTACATCACTCTGACAAGTGAATGGAATGTTCTGAACCATATTGGTCACAATCATCCATTGCCATTCGTCATTAGACGCAGGTACATGGACAATAAGCTTACATGCAGTTTCTGTTCAACTCGTGGCATTATGATCATCCGTAGTATCACTACAACTATCCAACAGGCAGTTTAAGATTTATTTCAGATCCCTCAGGATATTAGTATGAATTTCCGGCATGCTTGCATGAAGGCTTTGCCGCCTATCACAATTCAGACTAATAAACTCTCTTGGTGATATGCAGACTAATGGCACACATGGAAGCAGCATGAAACAAAATAAGTACGGTATTTATGATGAAGGCGGTGCCCAAATAATTACAGGTGACTGGCACAGAGTTAATAAAGCTGTCTGGAAGAACGACTCTAGCCTGCATCAATGGAACAGCCACACAAACCTATAGTCAAATTTTTTCCAAACGGAATTATTCTTTTGTTTCAAAGTAAATTTGGGTTTACGTATCCACTCCTGTTCTTCATAGACAATTGTAACAAATTGGTACTCTTTAAAAAATAATTGTATTTCATCAACAAAAAAATATTTATTTCTAAAATGATACATTTTAATTATAACTGAATCATTTTGGAATGTAGACCGAGCTAGATAGCTCATTCAGGACAAATATTTCAGATCCCTATGGGAATCAACATCTATATCACACTAGATAGCTGCAGTCGCTTAAATGCGGCCAGTATTCGAGAGATAGTGGGTTCGAACCCCACTGTCGGCAGCCCTGAAGATGGTTTTCCGTGCTTTCCCATTTTTACACCAGGGCTGTACCTTAAAGCCACGACCGTTTCCTTCCTTCATCGTCGTAAGACCTATCTGTGTCGGTGCGACATAAGGCAATTTGTAAAAAAAAAGGAATATTTTAGAGTATGATGGAATAATAATCTTGGAATTAAAATGAATTTTAGTTTTTTTGTACAAGATTCTTTTATATTTAAAAGGTAATTCATCTTTAATTTTAAAAACTATTTTGAAGAGTGAATTTAATGTAAAAATATTATCTGCATAATCAGTATGGATAAACTTGATTTTTATTATTTTTATTATAGTATTTAATCCGTTTACCCTACAGGGTTTGTATTTCCCCCTGACTCGGGGAGGGATCCCACTTCTACTACCTCAAAGGCAGTGTCCTGGAGCGCGAGACCTTTGATCGGGGATACAACTGGGGAGGAACAAGTACCTCGCGTAGGTAGCCACACCTTCTATGCTAAACAGGGGCCTTGTATGTGATGGGAAGATTGGAAGGGACAGGCAAAGAAGATGTAAGGAAGCAGGAGAAGTTGGGGGAAACTTCAGAAAACCACTGCAAGGGTGGTTGAGGTAGAATCGAATCCCTCTTCTGCTCAGCTGACCTCCTGAGGCTGAGTGGACCCCATTTCAGTCCTTGTACCAAGTTTCAAATTTGGTGGCAGAGCTGTTAATCTAACTCGGGCCTCTGGGGGTGGCAGCTAATCGCACTAACCAGTGCACAACAGAGGCAGACGATAAACTTGATACCCGAGTTTACAGCATCAGGATAATCTGAGTTCCACTGTAGTTAGAATTAGAAAGCAGAATTATTTACAAAAACTTCCCTCAGTTGAATGTTACCACAATTGACAAAACATAATGAGACTGTGAAATGTGTAATTTTTTGCTTACAATGGTAATGTTGACTACATTATTGTTATAAGGTCATTAAAGTACAAGGGTTAAATAGCAGTGATTTCTAAGCTACGAAATTGAACCTTGTAAAGTTAACAAAGAAACAGTTAGCAGTCCTGGAATGATTCCAAAGTTTACAATGAATTGAGCTCCCTTGAACTCCTACCGTTAATCCTATCACTTTGACGTCCTTCAATCCTAATTTATCTCTACAATCAGGTATGGTGAGTTCATAGATCAGCTTCTTTTCCCTATCAATGTCTTCTAGCTGGTCTGGAGATTTTTAAACGAACTGTGGGGTGTATTATACATCCCACACCCTCCGATTCCTTGTAGGCTATGATGTTAAATCTCCTCCTGCTACCATTATCGGCAGGTCCGGATACCTTTTCGGTGACCCTAAAACAGTCGATTGAAACCAGTAAATATATTTGCTTACAAGATACTCGCATTAGCTCGAGTTGGTGGAACTAGGTCGTTGATTTGAAACTCTTCGTATAAAGTTCAATTATGTATGCCTTTTTCCTCAAAATTTGTTTCTTTTTTAAAAGAAACACATATGCAAGACTGAAAATTTCTAATTTAGAATGGATAACTTTTCTTAATGAAGAATCTGCCAAGTATTGGAAGGGGAAATATATGAACCTTACAACTTTCGAGAAATACACGAGTGAATAGAATCCCGTAAAAAATGTGAAGTTGAGAGATTCTGGAAAGCTGAAAAGACCACCTGAAATGTCCTTCTCGCCTACATTGCATACAAATTTTATGCCAAAGTACCATTCTTTTTATGGAAATATTAATTTTGTTAACTTGAATCTACTAAAATAATGAAACTTTTGAGAATAGTTTTCCACCTGATGAAATGGAAGGTTAAAAGTGGTTGCAAGGCAATCAATTATATCTTTGGTGATAGGGCTTGACAAGTTACCTTTTGGTAGAAATACATTTTCACCTGTATTTAAATTTGTGCTTGAAAACTACGCTAAATCACAATGTCCGAATTATTGACTGTCCTTAAGGTCAGATGAGCTGTACTGGTTTGTGGTTAAAGGTTTTTAACTTGGTGCTTCCATCAACTGTTTGATGTTCTGTCCTTAGGCTCTTTTATGGCACTTGGACAAACTTTCATTTCTTTTGCTATTTCTAATCTTTTATCCAGAATTAGTTAATATTGCCTTAGACCTCACAGGAACAGAGCTTTTTGGTTTATATTTATTTCAGAATCTTCCTGCAGCATTTACAGGTTGCATTGATGACAGAGTGCCAAATACAAGAAAAAAAAATTATTTGGAGGTAGATAGTTAGAAAGGAACGTATGGCTGAGTAAGTGACTTCTGGCATTTAGTAACATTTCTTGTAGCATCCATAAGTATGGTTCCTAGAAAGAGTGCGGTTAAAGCTACTGGTGTAATGAAGGTTTCCAGAACATAGGCAAATGTTTCAAGCTCTGTGGCGCCATGGGCAGAGGTTATCATTCTGCGTTCTGCCTAGTCCACTACAGCTTTCGTGGTAATTTTAAAGCATTCACAATTGCATGGGACTGGTGGTAATTTCCAAATCTAATATGAACCATGGTAGAGATTGAAGTCAGGGTTTGCTTTGTCTTCAAATAATGTTTTATACAAAAGGCTGATATAAGATCTTAATATATATATTTTATATGCTTCGTGGCCTTTTTTTACATTTGTCTTATAGCTAGACAGCTAGTCCGTGCCATTCTTGATTGGTATCATTTTGCAATAATTGTTTGGTGTAAAGCCATAATGAACAAAGGTCTAGTTGGGGAAATAATGGGTGAAGGCCAGGTTCCAGGATATCTTATCAGCATGTCAACAGACGATTTTGCTCCATTTTTTCCATCGCTGTATATGTTGAGCTTTTTGACTATATATATTTTGTCAACAGCCAGCATAAAGTACTTCCATTGATTTTCATAGAGATAATTATTCACACAACACAGTTCACCTGCACTTTCTCTGTAAAATGAACAGCTATTTCCAATGAGCAAGTATTTCTGATGAGTTGTTGTTAATAATAATAATAATAATAATAATAATAATAATAATAATAATAATGGCGTGTGGCCTCCAGAGAGGCCTGCTGCAGATCTTTTGACTCCCTCAGGCGACCTGCACATCGTGATGAGGATGAAATGATGAAGACACATACGCCTAGTCCCCATGCCAGGGGAATTAAGCAATTATGGTTAAAATTCTCAACCCAGTCAGGAATTGAACCCAGGACCCCTGTGGACATGGAGCCAGACAGTGAGTTGTTAATATCATGCAATAAAATAAATCATCTTGAATTCCTTCCAGTGAGCCGAGTGGGATGTTTTAGAATGATGTGCTTCCATTTGTTATGGTCTTGGTATGCTTCTTCTCCAAGGCATCCCATGTTTGTGCTCTATTCTCTAGGTTTTCTTATCTGGTTTAACACCTTTTTCTACGTCGTCCAGTCAGTCTTCTTCATGGAACGATCTTCTCAGAATAACAGTGCTATTTACAGCTATTTCTACGGATATGGATTCAAATTCAAACCAAGATTTTTCATGCAGTGTTTCAACATGGCGTGACTAGTAGAATCCAGTAGAAGAGAACTACTACAAAAGTACAATGATCGGCATGAAAACAAAATTATAATACGGGTTTTGTGAGGTTGGCAGAATGTTAAGCGGCCTGTTGAAAGACTTGTATACTCAAGGAGAGCAAGATTCGACATATTGTTCGTAAGCATGGTGGATACTAAGAGAACAGCGACATACCTCATTATTTGCATGCCATAAGCTACATTTTGAAATGATAATGATCTAAATAAATTTACATTTTAAACCTGTAATGGTTCTAGTTTATAGATTTTTTTTATTTTTTTATTACAAATTATCTGGTTTTGAAAATCCCATTGACAAATTTCATGAACAGGATTAATATTTCATTGTTGAAATGTCTGTTGTCTGAACATCAGCTAACCTATGGGCACCACTCTGCCATAGTAGACGTGGTGCGCAACTGAAATGCCTACTTCTTTTCTACTGAAAACCTTTTGAAAAACAGGAACACCGGTCAGGAGGAAAAGATTAACTGGTTGTAAATGAAAGAAATTCATCCTGAAAAGTCAAAGCATGAAATAATTTAAATGACTTATAGTGTCCCCTTATGAGCTAGATTTCAGAATGTCATTCTGTTTGTGTTCCTTCTGACTGTCGTAGATATATAGTAAGCATGTACTGATACGAGGCCAGTTTAATAACAAATTGAATTAAGTCATAAATAATAATTCACGACAGTCTCGCAGCCAAGAATTATGCTGTCCGCGCTCTCCAGTGGACTCCATTCACAGCCCCCAGCTGACATTCCAGTGTTCTCTTCCACACTACACCAGAACACTTGATGTTCCCATCCAACAGCTGGTCCGAGACACACACAAACACGTTGCGAAGAATACAGAACGAGTCCTCGGCTCCCACAGACACTGGCTGCTGTTCTCCACCCAGGCTGTAGCTCACATTCACTGACTAAACCGCCAACTCCCTCTCCTGGCAAGTCACTCCTGTCTTATATACCTGGCATAATCTATGAGCTTCATTGCCGGTCATTTCAGAAGGGTCCGTAGCTAGATACACGTAGAAAACTCTTGAGACAGTAGACTCCAGGCTCGGTGCTCTGGTAATTTCCATGCTGAACTCGTGTTGCCACGACAAGGCAAGGGACTAGACTTGTTAATGCGTGGTGCAGTGGAAGAGTAAGCGGACCGGCCATAGTGGGCAACTTGACCAGCCCATCGCAAATTGGCATAGCGGACGCTATAACCATTCAATTTTGAAACCTCCTCGGTATAATGCTCAATTTTGCTTAGTGATAATAGCCAGTTTGTCTCATGCTAAAAAGCCCAAAATAGTCATATTTTCCTTGCAAACTTTAGCATAACATCTGGCCCATGAGAAGAGAAAAGGTCAAAGATTTTCTTAAGACTGCCATTCAGAGAATAATTGTACTGATTACTTGTTGAAAAAGTGATTTGTAATTGAGTAAAATATTTCACAGGTACGGTAACTGTAATTCAGGCAAATTACTTTTTTTTTTAACTTGTTGCATCATTACTTATATCACATGAAGGATTCACCTACAATGAACTGAACAACCAAGTTACTAGGACCTCAACCAAAATGAACCAAGTGCATGCATTGTAGTAAATTAAAATTGGCATCTTTTAACATTAAAGTTGCTTCTAATATCTAACGTAGTGGTGCTTGTTTCATTGTGGCTTTACACTGGACAATTACAGAAGAGACTGTAGTCTTAGGAAATTTCTTAACAAATCTGTCGTGACAATCCCCATACATCTTATTCCATTGGTAAACCAAAAGTAGGATATGATACGCAGAATTTACTATAACATGTACTGTAACATTTAGTAGAGCATCGAAAGAAAGCATTGAATGGAGACTTCATTGTTTAGCAATACATCGTGTCTATTGAACCATCAAAAATACATTTAGAAGACTATGTATTAAATAATAAAGTTTCTTTGGTACTGTACTGTAATGTCTGTTGGGAAATATGGTAATTTTCTGGTCCTGCCTTTCAAGAAATACTGGTGTTAATAATTTTTACTAATATAGTGTTATTCTTCCAGTAATAGAATTTTATTTTTGTGTATCTTAAACCATAATTCTGTTTGTCAGAAGTAATGTGTCTTAAGTCACATATTAATTTTGGAGGAGCCAGTTAGTATCACTTCGAAAGAATCTGTTAAGTGGATAAAGTATTAAGAAAGTAGTATGTATGTTGCCTTGCTCTTCGTGCATGTACTGGGAAAGGTTATGTTAGGTATATTCAAAAGATTGAAATATTGTTTGACTATTAAAGAACATTTGTCAATAGATTTTCGAATAAGGGCAATAGATCCTAAGCCTGTGTCGTTAAAGACTAAAAAACTTGCATTAATTCAATTCCACAAGTGTATATGAAGCATGAACAATATGATAATGAAAGCTCAGAAGTCGTCCTCAACGTCACTGGTGGAATGACATAAAGTTTTGTAGTAATCATTGCAATATGACTGTAAAAATTGCAGGAGTCCAAGAGATCATTGTATTCGAATGTACTGATAGTCGCTTTGAGATTCCGTGCACGTCTCTTTGTCTACTGCTTGGAAATTGGTGTCTTCAAGTGATGTTTTTTTAGTAAGGAATTCCTATTTTCTTGTCTAGTTTGTAAATGAGCACATTGGAGGATTATAAATTGTTGCTCATCAACATTGACTTTGCGAACAACGTAGGGTGAAGTCCTACAAGCGGAAGTACTGTGAAGATTCTTGAGGGGCTGATGACCTTAGATGTTAGGCCCCTTTAAACAACAATCATCAAAGATTCTTGAAATTTTCCCTTTCTATATTAACTGCCTGGAATTTGAAGGAGCATTGTCACACCAGCTGTTGGTAATCCATGGAGTTAAGATTCTCATTGTGGGAATTTTTCTTATGTTTTTCTATCGTTGCATGTACCATATCGGTTACCATGTGTGTTTGACCTTTTGACTGGAATTTCTAGTTTCTTTCACCTGAGACCGGGCGAGTTGGCCGTGCGCGTAGAGGCGCGCGGCTGTGAGCTTGCATCCGGGAGATAGTAGGTTCGAATCCCACTATCGGCAGCCCTGAAAATGGTTTTCCGTGGTTTCCCATTTTCACACCAGGCAAATGCTGGGGCTGTACCTTAATTAAGGCCACGGCCGCTTCCTTCCAACTCCTAGGCCTTTCCTATCCCATCGTCGCCATAAGACCTATCTATGTCGGTGCGACGTAAAGCCCCTAGCAAAAAAAAAAAAAAAAAAACTTTCACCTGAGGATAAAATATAGGCATATAGCAAGGCACATGTTCTTGTTTTTCCCATAACAGTTGTCCAGCCATCTACTGTCTATATTTGTTTCTGGTATAATGGTAAATGAAATAGCGTATGGCTTTTGGTGGAGTAGTGTCTGAGGACATGTTGGGCTCGCCAGGTGCAGGTCTTTTGATTTGACGCCTGTAGGCGACCTGCGTCCCATGATGAGGATGAAATGACATATACACTGTGAACCTTGTGACCAAAGGCCAGCATGCTGACCATTTAGCCATGGAGCCGGACTGTATAATGGTATCTGCCCATTTTAGAATTGCCAGTTTTTATTTCATTGCCACCCCTCTTTGCCTTTGACTCATCCCACGTTAAAAAAAGAGGCCAAATTGTCGCACAAATCAAACATCGTATAATATGGAGTCAAAAGTTTTCTTTTCTACAAATTTATGCCATTTTTCAAGAGTAGGGGAGGCACTTTTTTATGTTAGAAATTACTGTGTGTTTTGTACAAATTTTTGCCTCACTTGCATCAGTCTCTTTAAGCGAATAATTCGTTCTTGACAATTAGAAATAGGAAAGGCTTTCCACCTATCAATACTTGTTTATTGCACTTATGCTACAGGACCGGTTTCGACCCTTTACATAAGGTCATCTTCAGCTGAACCATGCGTACATATCTATATGATGAAGCTATGATTAAGATTGTATTGTCAAAGGAATGTCATATGATAATAAACATTTGGTCACATCCAAATGGGGCATGTCGTAACGTGAACTGGCGTGTATGTCATTATGTGCAACAATGCAATAGTATATCTAAAATAGTAGTTTAAGGTCTTAAAATTAGTTTATAAAACATCTCTCTTCTTAAAACTAACTTATATGTACAAGATGAATACAATATATAAGAGCACTTCATGCGCATGAACGTTCATGTCTTTCTTGTTGTTCAATTCATCGGCTGATTCCCGTGTTCAAGTCCTATTTACACAGTTGTACACTCAGCTGCTGTTCCTGGAGTTTAAATGATATGGTTTGCTTGTAAAATTGTGTGAGTAAAAGATTTTGTCTTCATATATATACATAGAATAAAACACTTTCAATTTCAAAAAGGTGCCAGACGTATGGATACAATTAGGCTAAAATATGTTCAGCTCTGCTGTGTGTGTGGCCTTCTGTTAAAATGAAATCATGTGTACACAACATGCTTGCATATCAAACACAACTCAGCCACACCAATAACAATAAATGTGACATCACTGCACACCTACAAATGGGAAAGGAGCCACTACTTTGAACCCAATGTCACTCAAATTTTATGGACGCCACAGGACAACATGATTTGATTTTAACACAAGGCAACACACACAGCAGAGCTGAACATATTTTAGCCTAATTCTATCCATATGTCTGGCACCTTTTTAAAATTGAAAGTGTTTTATTCTATGTATATACATGAAGACAAAATCTTATACTCATACAATTTTACAAGCAACCCATATCATTTAAACTCCAGGAACAGAAGCTGAGTGTACAACTGTGTAAATAAGACTTGAACACGGGAATCAGCCGATGAATTGAACAAGCAAGACACGAACGTTCATGCGCATGAAGCGCTCTTATATATTTTATTTATCTTGTACATATATATATGTATACTAGTTTTAAGTAGAGATATGTTTTATAAACATATTTTAAGACCTTAAACATACTATTTTAGATATACTATTGCATTGTTGCACATAATGACATATACGCCAGTTCACGTTACGACATGCCCCATTTGGATGTGACCAAATGTTTATCATCATATGGCATTCCTTTGACAATACAATCTTAATCATAGCTTCATCATATAGATATGTACGCATGGTTCAGTTGAAGATGACCTTACGTAAAGGGTCAAAACCGGTCCTGCAGCATAAGTGTAATAAACAAGTATTGATAGGTGGAAGTCCTTTCCTATTTCTAATTGTGTAATTCGTCAGTACGGAAATGAAAATTATAGATTACGATAATTCAGTCTTGGTCGCTATGGCGTCAAGTCTATGTCGTCTGATACCGTGGTTAGCCGATTCGTGTCCCATTGGTGGAAAAATAATAGCAATATTCTGCATCTCGTAATGGCAAGCTCCATGCCATCTCAATCTTTCTTTTCCATCTCTCATTCTGCTTTAGCACAATATGAGCTACAGACTTCAGAAGTATCTGTTTTGTGAAATATAAATGTTAAAATATTGTTGAAAACTTCATGATGCAGCCACAACTTCGTATTATCATCGGTAGGAATATTATTCTCCTTGCAGTCCTTGTAGAATTCATACCTTTTATTATTTGTATACTCAAGTCCAAACCCAGATAATTCCATTTTGATCATGCACAGCTGTAGTAGGTTTCATAACTCAAGAGGAAATATGAGATAAAACAGGATCAATTGCATGTTTACTTTTATATGTTTACCTCTCCCTACGACATTTCTTCATAGCTTTTATCATCACTGGTGATTGTGATTTGCTTAGTGTGTTAAGGAATATGGTCTTGAACATGCTTGTTTGAACCATCTATAATTAAATAACTCATACTCGATCTTCCTTTCGATTCATCACCTCTTCTCAATCTGGTTCTAGCTGTATGTCTCCTTTCAATGCACAACGATACAAACTGTCTTCCGATGCTGGTGTATTTCTTTCCTTTGAACTTCAGATAATTTTGAATAACAATGCATACAACATGTGCATGAAGCTGTGAATGTTTCTCAAGCCTTTCCTAACCGGTATTGCCGAGATACCTTGTCCAACAGCATAATCTGTTTTTCTCTTATTTGCAAGCCGTACGTACGTTGTACCAGGTTCCTCCTCGTAATTTGTGGGTGATTTTGAATGAAAGTCCTCTCCTTCGGTATTACATCTCCACTGTGAGTGTCTTCTTGTTCTGGAAATACTGCACTCACAGTAGGCATATCGCAAGATGTACTCGGTACACCTAATGGATATGCCTGTAAGATCTGATTATCATATTCCCTGTGTGAATCGGATTGAAAAGAACTGTTGGGTGCATAAGTTTTGTCTTTGATACAATCATGAGAGCAGAAATCGCTGCAAGATAAGTTATCTGCCAACTCACTGGGTGTTGAGGTTTATTTACTTAGGTTGAAGAAATTGACAAATTAACACATGTATCCCGGCAGTTTATATATGTTTTGTACTGGTATCGCTTCAAGTTCAACTTTGACTGGTCTTCCTTCAGCCAAATCTGAAACCATAATATATTCTTCTTTAGGCTGTTAATGAGCGATGCTAGGTTCATTCCCTATGCTATATTACCGATGTGTATACATTACAAATGTAGATATGCAGTGTACTTACCATTTTCGATGATATAAAGAGTGATATAAAGTGTTCTCCCCGTACTGACTTACGGTTGTGAAACCTGGACATTGATAGAGTTTGTTAAGCAAAAACTCAGAACAACCCAAAGAGCTATGGAACGGTTCATGCTAGGCTTGACGAAGAAAGACAGGAAGAGAGCAGATTACATAAGGTCAGTGACATTTTAGAAAGGGTGTTTACCCTAAAATGGCAGTGGGCAGGCCATGTAGCTCGGAGAACTGATGGTAGGTGGACAAAGCTTGTGCTTGAGTGGTGTCTTGAAAGATAATCTCGGACCAAGGGGAAGACCACCGGACAGATGGGATAAAGACAGCCGGAAGATTACTGGGATCAATTGGCAGAACATCGCTCAAGACTGTCCCAGATGGAGAGACCTCATGAAAACCTACCTTGCTTCGGACTTAGAGGCCACATCGTAAAAACGATTGAATATGGCTGATAGTGATAGTGAAAGAGATGTAACGGCAAGAGAGACTATTTTATGTGAACGAGCACTCATGTTGCCCATATTATGCACTTATTTGAAAAGTCATATTCCTGATTATTATGAAATTATAACCTCACTACTGCACTTGCTTGACTAAGCAACAACTGAATGTTGATATCCAATGAAGCATAGACTCCTATGCGCACTTAAGATGTGTTACATTTTATCTTTGTACAAGGCTAGAGTATTACATTTTATCTTTGTACAAGGCTAGAGTAAGCATGTCTCAAGTCCATAAAGGGCAATTTAAGATGCCATTATTTATATTGCTAATTTCTGGCCATCATGAAGAATTGTAATAATTTTGTTACACTTTGAAAAGGGTTTTAGTGATGTGAATTGTATATGTGAGTGACTGTAGGTCATTTTCACAAACTTTGCTCTACTATAAATTACCAAATTGAAGCATATTTGAATATTATGTAGTTCTCCTGTGTGTAAATAATTGTATTTTGGAAAAATATTTAGTCTTAACTCATTTGCCTCATATTTAACCCAGTCGCATCAATTTTAATGGTTCCGCGCACTCTCTGAGAAATCAGATTTAAATCTCCCTCAGCACGTGGTCAGAACTACTGTGCACAGCTCTGAAATAAATGAAAGAGCAACCAGAATGTTCATGCAGAGTTTTCAGTGAAGCATTCAAAATAATTTTACTTACCAAAAATGACTTTCAGAGCATTTAAGTATATGTAGAGGCACTTCACACTTTTGGGGTCTCAATTCATTTATCTTTGCTCCAATATAATTGGATATGAGGCTTATGAACCTGGGATATCAGAATACTGTACATAGGGCAAAGTAAGCTTTACTTTCATCCTCATTAGTGTCAAAACCACTTTTCATAGGCTATTCTTTATTTCCTATCGTTTTCCAATAATTTTTCCGCAGCGTAAATATTAGTTTCCTGCGCAATATGGGAAAGCAACGGGTTCATAAATTCCAAAAGCAGACAACTCCGATACAGAATCATCTAAATTTTTATCTCTCAGTTATTCTGATCCCACTGGAGAGACTGTAAAGTGATGATTAATTGGTTGGTTATCGCTAATATAACCTACACCAAGTCACTGTTTTGCTTTTACACATGGGACTTTAGGTACAATTTCACATTCACTCATCGGATGAAGTGTCACTTTCACGTAATTTCTCTTCTGTATTATCATTGCAGTCACCGTTCTCCTAATTATCGTTTAAAACACTTTCAATTAACTCGGCAATATTGTTGCTGTCGCTAGCCTTTACTACACCCAGAGCCATGGCCAGGGGACTGACTGACACCCTATGAAATGCTTGTGCTTTCAGGGGCTAGAATTGGGCTATAAATTACGATAAAAGTTCTTAGGAGAGCTGTAAACAAGACACATTCCCATTCTATTCATAGAAGTTGGCAAAAGGGAAATCCTTGCAGGGGTGGTCATAGTATAAGCTAGTAGATACGACTTGGCGTGGCACGTGGATGTCTTGTTATTTGAATCGAAGGCCTGGGCAATGCTCGCTAGAATGTCACGTCAAATGAGTCAACTGGGTTAAATATTCCTTGTTTGCCCAGAAACTGGATTAAGGTCTTACGGCAACGATGGGATAGGAGTCGGAAGGGAGCAGCTATGGCCTTAATTAAGGTACAGCCCAAGCATTTGCCTGGTGTGAAAATGGGAAATCATGGAAAACTATCCTCAGGGCTGCCAACAGTAGTTTTCAAACCCACTGCCTCCTGAATGCAAGCTCACAGCTGCACGACCAACTTGCTCGGTTTGTTTATTTTTATTCGTACACAAACTTCTTTGGAGAGTAACTTAACTTCCATTTTCTTTTATCACGCTGTTATTGACATTGAGTTGGAAGTACAACTTGGCAAGTGTTCATCTGGGCTGTATGTGGAGATTTGCATTAGTTCATTATTTGACCTAGAGTTTTATTAGGTCCAAGCCTTTGTTATGCCTCCTTTTAACAACTTTGAGCTTTAATTTTATATCAACAATGAGAGCATTGTCGGTACCAGGCTAGGCTGCAGCCCTCAATACTGTTTCTGAAGCATTCAGTTACCAAGTTACAGTCGTGGTTTGTTTTTGATCAAGATAGGACTTCCACATTCACAGTGTACATTTTGGTAACCTTAACAATGTGTATAAAATTACCAAACTACTACTTGTCAGAATTCATAAAGTCTAACACCTCATTCACTTCCTTAATGAAGTCTTTGTCAGACTTTATCCCCTCATGGTTTATGCACCCTCTACCATTTCCTTCATTAGCTTTGTGAAGATAATGTGTTGCTTCAAACTTCTTTTGTGTGAGAATTTCTTAGGCTAGTGTCCATTTTACTGTGTACAATTTGAAAATAGCGTATTTATATGTTTATGTTCAGTTCTGAGTCCGAAGGCTGGTTGGGTCCTCAACAGCTCCGCCATCAGCTGTCTTAGACAGCCTAGGCATCACTGAAGAGACATACTAGTGAAATGAGTGAGGTAGTTTCCTGTTGCTGAGCTAGAAGTTGCTATTGCATATCAGTATGCCAAGCTCAACCAACCCCATGAGCAAGATTTTCACACCAGGGGCTGGCTGCATAAGGAAACAGCATTACTAGCATCACTCATACTTCAGTCACTTTCATATTGTCAAACCCAAGGATGAGACTGAGACAGACAAATTATGAAAGTAACAAAATTATTTAGTCCGTACCACAAGACATATTGCACTATAAACACTAGGTCTTGCCAACAAAGGCACATCATCCGCATAATTTTTTTCTCCCCTCTCATACTTCCTCTGCTTAATTTTGAAATGGAAATTTTGAGGCAAATGACAAATTTGCATAGATTTTCCACCATGATTTTGTTAAATTCATCCTATCAAGGTTTATCACAGAATGTGGTGCCATGAAATAATTAAGGCTGTGGCTAGTGAAGTCTGTTGAATAATGCAAGAAGCAGGCACACAGTGTTGTGTAATATGACTGCTTGACTCTATGGAACTTAATGTATTCATTGAAGTACAAAGCTGTCCTCGAAGTTGAAATGCAGGATTGATCACGGCCCATAATCTTCCTATAAAAGGCCTGACTTTTAGCGGCTACTCATACATTTAGTGGTTAATAGAGGAAACGCCTGAAAAGCCTTACATCTGATCTGTTTTTTGACATGCTCTATTGGTGAAAATATATAATTCCTTCCTTGGGAACTTAGAATTTCCATTTAGTGCAGCGTGCGAGCAACTAGGTCGATCACTGATTATTCCTGTTATCCACCACATTCTCTCTTTCTGTTCCCAACATCATCTGACCACCATCACTTTTGATGTGCTCAGTGTTGCCAACAGGGTTTTCCCACTAAATTTAGGCTCTTTTATTCTTTGTCAGTGTGTAAACTTTAACACATAATGGGCAGTGGGAAATCTAGTTTATTTTCATGCTCGTGTCAGTGGACATTTTGGCTGTTTTTCAGTTAGTTTTATACACAGTATAATGAGTATAAATATGTAGTAGTTCAAATTTAAGTTCTTGATGTTGACGTTCGCAATGCCAACAAAAGGCATGTCAGGGAAGACATGAGCTGTAGGCGGTGCGGAGGTGTAGGGGATTCCCTTTAAAATATGGAAGCAAGGAACGCTTCACAGCGTCTTTCTTTCATCGTTAAGTGTCACTTCTTCCAGTGTCAATTGCATGGAAGGTTTTCACAGAGCATTGATTTTTCCTTCTTGAATCATGGAACTTGTTTAAAACTCAAACCATGGTGCAAAGTGATGAAATGCTGTGGTGCAAGTAACACAAATCCATTTTAGGAGCTGGCAGCATTTGCACTGCCGCACCTAGTATTGCGATGGTCAGTGTAGAATTGAAGAGAATGTTTAGTCAGTAGAATAAGACCTGAAGTGATAACTTTGCTTTTATTGGTTCAGGCAGAGGCCCCGCGGTGTAGGGTATGTGTGCCTGCCTCTACCCGGAGGTTCCAGGGTCAAATCCCGGCCAGGTCAGGGATTTTTACCTGATTCTGAGGGCTGGTTCAAGGTCCACTCAGCTTACATGATTACAATTGAGAAGCTAACTGACAGTGAGAGAGCGACCCCGGTCTAGAAAGCAAAGAATAACGGCCAAGAGGACTCTTCATGCTGACCACAAGACACCTTGTAATCTGCAGGTCTTCGGACTGAGCAGCGGTCGCTGGGTGGGCGAAGGCCCTTCAGGGCTGTTCCGCCATGGGGTTTGCTTTGGCTTGGTTCGGGTACCACTGAGAAAAAACAAGCAATGCTACCACATGAGCTATCAAACGAAGTATTACAGTACATAGGGACTGTTGAAACATATCAGATATTGGTTTCTACTACTGCTTCTTTCTCTCTGAACTTGGACTGTTAAGTTCATCATGAATTATATTTCACATACTTTTAACCTTTGTACTACAAAGATGTACTTTTATTGTTGACGTACCATAGTATTTTTGCAACTCAACCCCCCTAGTGGTTTTTGAGCGGCCATTTAGTGGATAGTCTTATCCACTGTTGGCAACACTGGCTGTACTTAATTCTGCCATGACTTTTCTGAACACTTAATTTTTTCTAAAATGAACAATACAATTGCGTTAATGATTCGTTGTGTAGCTGGCATATTCCAAAACCTGTGTCATTTAATGCATAGATAACTGCGTTATTTAATTATGGTCTATTAAAGGAATAAAATGTTACTTTCTTTTCCGTATGTTCAATGCCTGTCTAGATGTAGCTCTGTTGTTTCAAATGCTGTATGTGGTGACTGAGGAGAGCAAGTTGGAACACTGCAGTAATGGCACTGCTTGGCAAGCTATGCGTATAGTGTCAGCCTGTACATGCATCGCTATTTTCGCTAGTACGCTTTTCGAAGAACCATAAACTGTTAATGGAAGTGAAAATTTGGACAACAGCATTATAAGCGATACTGGAAAGGAATTTGAGGAGTAAAATTCAGTTGCTGTGATTATGTTTTACAGTGTGATATATAACCTGTATCTTTTTATCATTAAAAGTTTCCAACCTAAAATAGGAAAAGGATAACGAAAAATATGGCAATTCCCTTGGCTCGGAAACTGGGTGTTTTATTCTGTCTCCAACATTCCTGCAACTCGTACACTATCCTCCACCACACTCTGTTTTCCATACACGGCCAGACACTGCCCACCCTCATTGGAAGGTTTACTTTGAGACTTTATAAGGTAGTTGATTCAGGCCCTTCTCAAAAATCTGTTTGCAGTGACTGGTTAGATTCTCAGATGCACAAAAATCGATAGTGGTGTCAAAATAAGGCTTACTTGGCGATAGCAAAAGGAAAATATGTAAAGTTATGTTGTTTTGTTCACCTTACACCTCAATGATAATGTGTTTGTATCTTTCTCCATTTCTGATCTTTTTTCCACTTTATATGACAACTTACTCTCCATCTTGAAATTAACAATAACCTTAAATAAATGACGATAAACATGTAAAGATTTTAATGCTGTTAAAACAACTCTCACTAGAGTGCAACAGATACAGCTGTTGTGTGGGAAGGAGTTAGTCTTTGACTGGTGGCCTTTTCAAACCACAAATTATATTCAATGAATTCATATAGTGCACTACTGACTGGTGCCCTTTGCATTCTAAATAAAAGCTCTAGGCCTCTAGAATGCATTATTGTATGAACTACAGATTCAATTATTCAAAATATTTGAATGAGTAGTTGACTCTGAGGTTGGGGTTATGCAGTTGAGAACTTGTGTTTGGGAGATTGTAGGGTTCAAATTAAATTGTTAGCAGCCCTGAAAATGGTTTTCCATTGTTTCCTGTTTTCATTCCAGGCAAATGGAGGGTCATCCCTATCTTCTTATTCCTCTTGTCTGTAAAAATATACCTGTGTTCTTCCTCCATCACTAGGAGTGAGGAGACAGAACTTAAAATCGGGCAGTGTAATCACCATCCACACAAGGAAACTATAAATATGCTCATAACTTTGAAATATGTACATATATATACATGAACAAGGGAGTTTGTTGTTTCAGTTTAATGTGAAACTTTTAATTAATCATAGGGATGAAAAATCAACATCGGAATCACTACCGTCACACAACTGCTCATAAAAATTGCCGGTATTCATGCTGTGGTTAGTAGGCTGAACGTGGACTTTTTTAAAAACAATTGGCTTTACATCATTCCGACAGATTGTCCTTATAGCGACGATAGGATAGGAGTGGGAAGGAAGTGGCCGTGACCTTAAGGTCTATTTGCCTGGTCTGAATGTGGGAAACCGTGGAAAGCCATCTTCAGGGCTGCTGACAGCCGGGTTTGAACCCACTATCTCCCGAATGCAAGCTCACTGCTCTAACCACATGGCCAATTCGCTCGGTAACTTAAACATTAATCCGTAGGTTCACATATTTTTAGAGAAAGCACTTCTAAATGGAAACGAATTCTGGATGTCAGCGCTGTACTGAGGTATATTAATTCTGCAAAGCATGTCCTCCATTTACCCATAAATAGTACTTGAAGTTATGTCGGTCCAGGTTGTGAAATGCAGAGTAGCAATGTCCGACTGAGTTAGGTTTATTTAGTTAGGTACTTGTCTGTTTTGAAAGGTACAAGAAACAAAAATCAATGAAAATTCAAAGACTGCATTTGCAGTTCTAACAAAAAATCACTTCTTAGAAAAGATGAGAAAAACAGAAATTGACACTATATAATCAATATTTGAGGATGTTTATTTTTATGGTAGCGTTGCTGGATGTGAGGAATCAAACTATAAACGCTATTCTAATTTCAAACTGTTAACTCCCAATCACCTTACAGTTTCCTTGCAGTGTTTTTCTTTCAGATCTACTTGATGTGCTCTGAAAAATCATGTACTTTGGTAACTGTGCGCCCTTGTTGAACTGTTTTGTTTATTAAAGTATTACATTGTTTGACTGTTCAAGAAAAATTACAGTAGACCCTTTTGAGATCAGTGTTATGAATCATGTGATCATTTTACCATGAATCAATTTTATAACCATTTTCCTCCTTGTTGCAATCTGGTTTTTACTGCATTTGGTAATTTTTTGTTCAATGTAATATTTTATCATGTTCAAATGCCCTTTTCATTCTAGTCTGCTGCACAGGAGAGTCCATTTTTATTTTAACTAGAATGTAAGGGTTTTTTTTTTTTTTTTTCTTGTATACTGTATACAATGTGGTACCCAGAATTTCCAAGAAATTGCTCATAAAAACATGAATACTTACGTTGACGCCAAATTTCCACCGTCAAAGTATTCCTCCTAAGTGGTGTATTCACTTTCGAGGATGCCAGTTAGCAGACTAATTGTTGAAACATGCATGAAGAGGCACCTAGCATCAGAATTTGGTACTGGTCTTGTTGACACAGGATATTCAAATTCTCAAATTCTGGGTAGCACCTTGTGTTAGCATTTCCTTCTCTCTTGCACATCACTGTATTAGTCACTGAAGTGCTAATATTGATGACTTTGTAGTTTGGTTTGTGATTGTCTAATAGTTTCTTCTTCCTCTGTGGTCTTACTTCACTATGTTTCCCCAGTAAGTGTGGCTGGCATCTTTTGCTAGTTTTGTTGTGCTCCCTCCTGAATATACAAAGCGAGTCAACTGAAATGTTCGCATCAAATTACTTGTTAACCATTAAAAATACAAAAATCTCTCACATTCAGTATTGTTAAGTAGCAAATAGGGTCTCTGTATCTACTGAGATAACGATACTGAGTTTGTAGTTTAAAATGGAACTACATTGTGCACTTAGCATTAGAGATATGAGCATTCAAATTCAGGGATGTGATTGTTTTCAAAATACAAGTACTTCTGATGAAAATGACAGGTCTTCAAATGTGTTAGTTCAACAGGCATAGACTGCCCTGTTCAAATAAATGTTGTCCTTTGAAATTTGCCCAAGATACCTTTTTCCTTTAATTGTTATTACATGTTCATAATGTGATTGCACTTTGCTATGCCAGGAACTACTGCGTGTCTCCACCCGGAGCTCTGTCATCTGGCTCTTTTATCGCCAGGTAGAGTAGCACGTTAAATCTATGACTGCTCAGTTAGCTAGTCCTTGGCGTTACAGTGGTTCCTTTCACTTGAACACTGCTAGCCCCTGAATAAACAACGCCAGTACTGTTCTCAGTTCGTCTTATTATTGCCTTTGTAGCCCTCGCAAAGTATTGTCAATTCATCTTGTTCTGTCTGTAATACGA
Source organism: Anabrus simplex (assembly GCF_040414725.1). NCBI lineage: Eukaryota > Metazoa > Arthropoda > Insecta > Orthoptera > Tettigoniidae > Anabrus > Anabrus simplex. Next base: position 59,702,402 of record NC_090276.1, read on the forward strand.
CATTCGTGTGATGACTGTACACAGTCCACTGATGTCCGGCTCCGTGGCTAAATGGTTAGCGTGCTGGGGTTTGGTCCAAGGGATCCTGGGTTTGGTTCCCGGCAGGGTTGGAGATATTTTAGCCTTAATTGGTTAATTCCGATGGCTTGGCGGTGTGTGTGTGTGTGTGTTTTGTCTTAAGCATTAGAAGTCATCCTAGGCAGGGCAGGGCCCCATTCTGACACCCAGGCAGGTCGCCTTTACAGGATCAGATCGAAACCCCTGGACCAGGCATCTCCAGGGCCGCACACCATTATTAGTCCACTGATGTGCCCAGTCATCCACTAAACACTAGTGCATCCTTGTCCAAGTGCCATAGTTTTTTGAATAAGTAATACTTACAGCGATATTAAAAGTTTTAAATCGAACTGTATTATCGTAGTGTGTTTGCTGGTACAGTAGAACTAATACATAGCTGTTGGAAGAAAGTGAAGAAACCATAAGTAGCGAGTGTCTAGGCTGCCTGGTTAGTAATTCTTTTAAATACATCCTAAGATTGAAAAAAGCAGAGCCTCCCTGGTGGCATTAACGTCCAAACGTTCTGACACCGTGGCTAGCCGGTTCGAGTCCTATTGGTTGAAAAAATTGGTCGGTGGGGTAGGGGAAGTGTTGGTATACAATTTCTAATCACTACATTGCATGCCAGAAGCGTGGATTAAATTCCAAACCTCTCTGCAGGGCTCATATTGAGTGAGGGCATATGACGCTGTTGATGGGTGCATTAAGCCTTGAGCAGACCCCTTGGTGCTATTTGGCAGGAGTAGGCTATTAGCTGGCACTGGGTTACACCCTCTCCCTTCCTACTATCATATATCACGTCATTCATTTCATTAACTCTGATGAGGTTCACGTTCTGAGGGGCATCTGGTCATACACCCCCCCCCCACAACAGACTCATCGCGCCTCATACCTGACCCCTTAGAGAAATGGGACAAGGGTTGGACAAACATGGACAGAAGCAGCGGACATTCCACTTCCTCGAGAGGCACTTACTGAATTTTTTAAACAGTCGCATCCATGAAATTGTAGTGTTCATATTCTCATGTTCCAGTTTAAAAATGTTCTCAGTAGAAATTGGATCCATGGAACTGTATTGTAATAGATGACTTACCTTGTATATGGAAGAGAGGGAGTGGAAAGCATTCAGTTTGTGATTGTGGAAGAGCTTTCTGGATAAGAAGATACCAGGTCTTACTTTACTTCAGAAATGTGTAGTTCAGAGATTTGCAGTCTGGCCATGTAAGCCTTCCATACGTACTCCACTGCCGAAGTGCGAATTCAAGTGGAGGGCATGCACAAATCAATTATACCAATTTCTGCACAAATTATGATATTATTTTAATTCATTTAATATAATTTCATTATTGTAATTATATATTTATTTATATTTTATGCACCGAGCTCGATAGCTGCAGTCACTTAAGTGCGGCCACTATCCAGTATTCGGGAGATAGTGGGTTCGAACCTCACTGTCGGCAGCCCTTAAGATGGTTTTCCGTGGTTTCCCATTTTCACACCAGGCAAATGCTGGGGCTGTACCTTAAGGCCATGGCCGCTTCCTTCCCAGTCCTAGCCCTTTCCTGCCCCATCGTCACCATAAGACCTATCTGTGTCGGTGCGACGTAAAGCCAATAGCAAAAATATATATTTTATGCCTTCATTGGATCACCTAAGTCAATTAAAAAATGGCTTTTAAGATTCCTGTCACCCCAGTCGGATCTGTCGGATCTTAATACATACTTTCTTCATCTGAAATCACCCGTCCCATTGTCCGTCTGTTGATTGGTTTGTTTTGTCAGCGAGTTTCTTGGTTTTGACATTTTTTTAAAATCTTCTGTTGTAATTTGTACTTCCCTTATATCTTCATTTATGTAATCCATCCATTGTTGCTCTTACTGTTCCATACACACATACATTATCATTATAGACTGTTATGCCTTTCACTGTTCAGTCTGCAAGCCTCTGTGAATTTACTAAACGTCGCCACAATCCTAGATTTGCAACTAATGTTGTGGCCACATTTAGTTCTATACCTCTTATCTTTAAATCGTTAGAAACTGAGTCTAACCATCGTCTTGGTCTACCTCTACTTCTCTTACCCTCCATAACAAGAGTCCATTATTATCCTAGGTAAACTATGCTCCTCCATTCGCCTCACATGACCTCACCACCGAAGCTGGTTTATGCGTACAGCTTCATCCATAGAGTTCATTCCTAAATTAGCCTTTATCTTCTCATTCTGAGTGCCCTCCTGCCGTTCCCACCTGTTTGTACCAGCAATCATTCTTGCTACTTTCATGTCTGTTGCTTTTAACTTATGAATAAGATATCCCGAGTCCACCCAGCTTTCGCTGCCGTAAAGCAAAGTTGGTCTGAGAACAGACCAATGTAAAGATAGTTCCGTCTGGGAACTGGCTTCCTTCTTACAGAATACTGTTGATCGCAACTGCGAGTTCACTGCATTAGCTTTACGACACTTTGATTCAATCTCGCTTACTATATTACCATCCTGGGAGAACACACAACCTAAATACTTGAAATTATCGACCTGTTCTAGCTTTGTATCATCAATCTGACATTCAATTCTGTTGAATTTCTTACCTACTGACGTCAATTTAGTCTTCGAGAGGCTAATGTTCATACCATACTCATTGCACTTATTTTCAAGTTCCAAGATATTAGACTGCAGGCTTTCGGCACAATCTGCCATTGAGACCAAGTCGTCAGCATAGGCCAGACTGCTTACTACATTTCCACCTAACTGAATCCCTCCCTGCCACTTTATACCTTTCAGCAGATGATCCATGTAAACTACGAACAGCAAAGGTGAAAGATTACAGCCTTGTCTAACCCCTGTAAGTACCCTGAACCAAGAACTCATTCTACCATCAATTCTCACTGAAGCCCAATTATCAACATAAATATCTTGGATTGATTGATTTTTAATAATCTACCTTTAATTCCATAGTCCCCCAGTCCCCATAATTTTCTATAATTCTGTTTTCTGGTGTACTGAGTAGACATCCAAAGAATGAGATTCGTTTCTTCCTGATTGTACTTGTTATCAGTTCTATTTCCTTGCCGACTTTCATTCAAAGCCAGCCTTCAATGTCCATTTTCTTGGTGGTTTTTGTTTATGCACATTCTTATTCTTCTTTCAGTCAGGAGTCTGCTGGGTTAGTTTTGAAAAGGGTTTCACTTGTGTGTGTCATTTATGGTTGTGTAACCATAATTATATTATCATTAAATTTCATATAATTTTCATATTATAATTATCTGTGTACCCCTTATTCTCATCTCTTAATGCAGGGTGGCGGATGAGGTTGGATGAATTTATACGGCATTTTTTTATGGCCAGATGCCCTTCCTGATGCCAACATCTGTTGAGGAGCTAATGAAGATTAATGGATGACGGTGAATGAATTTGGGGAAGGAAGTGGAAGGAATCAGCTGTGGCCACTAATCTTGATAGCTGTAACACATTACCACGTGCGGCCACTCCTGGTCATTTTAATATTATAATTATTAATACAATAATTTTTTTAATTTTAAGGCATAAACTTAAAGCTTATCAAAATATATGTGAAATCCAGCCACCACTCCTTTTTAATTCATTGACTGCACCACAAAAGGCTGACGGTGAGTTTCTCTTCGTGACTTTTAATATATCTTTCTCAACAGAGATAATAGCAAGATTAAACAGTTATAAAAATAATGTGTGTGCAAGTTTCGTTTCAAAGAACTAAAAACAATATTTCTATCATAGAACTTGGTGCACAGGTTCTGATACGTGTCAGAGTGGAAAACTGTAGGTTTTTACAAGGAATTAACCACTTCTGTTCTTCTTACCGCTTTGTATTGAAATGACTGTTGAACTCTTTCTTATTACTGCATGACAGATATGCTAATTTAGGCACTGGTCTACCCCGAGAATAAGAATAATTTGAATTTCCTCAGAATTTAAGTCATAAAGATTTCCATTTAACTAAATATCAGACCAACAAATTTCCTTGCGATCACCTGTTACCCAAATCTACATAAAACTACTAATTTTTCTCACTGGAAAAACTACCCAATTTACATAGCAACCAGCAAGAACACAATGAAGACTGCACTGGTATATTGTGAACAAATAGAAATGGAGAATAATGGTGTGTTGCGAGGCCATCCACTGCATCAGACAGGGTTGAAACTTTTGGAAGGAAAAAGAAACTAGTTTCTCCACCAACCTTTCGTTTCTTTTTTTGCCATGGCTTGCGTGTACAGCCTCACCCCCACCTGTCTTTCCCAGGTACCTCTGCGGTCAAGTGCAGGCACCCATGTACTAACTTGTGTGACTGTGTACTTCCTTACGGCCTAACCAAAATTTATACAACAATTATATTCATTACTGAGGTTAGCATGTGGTACACTGTATACTTTGGATGCTCTATATATTTGCCATAGATGTACTCATTTGCATGTTGAACAGATGATTTTTTTTTTAAAGGTGAAATGTGTTTCAGTCGTAAGATCTTGGGATGCCATAGTATCTCTTGCCGTGTTACATCCAAACTGCTGGGTGGAATTTCATCAAATTTTGCTCAAACACACTTGCATGATGTGTTTAATTTCCAAATCTTGGCCTAAAATATATTTTCAAATAATCACGTGAAGGCTGAAATTCTGTGTTCATATACAGACAGTACTGTATCTCTTTTGCTGAGCAGCTTTGCTACACTGTTTGAGGTTGTAATTGTTAGGTTGCATTTGGGAGCTAGTGTGTTAAATCCTCACAGTAGACAGCACTGAAGATTTTCCATGGTTTCCCATTTTCAGACCAGACAATCTCAATTAAGGTCACTGTTGTTTCCTTTCAAGTGCTATCCCATTATCGCCATAAGACCAGAGTTGGTGAGGCGTGAAACAAATAGCGATTCATACGCAGCCCTTTACCAAAATAATGGGCAAATACCTGGTCCTGTCGCAAATTTATTTGTAGAAGATCTCGGTGTGCACTTATCTCTCTCCAGCTGTTATTTGTATACTTAAAATTCATTTTTTTACAACATAGGTCGTGTCAATTTTCTTTGTAATTCTAATGGCACTTCAGGAAATTATACTTAAGTGTTAAAACAAGCATTCCAGACCTCCCGCTGGTAGAGTGCTGTTTGGGTGGGTATTTGTCTGGTTTTTTTTTGAAAGTCCAAGTAATTCACATACTAGATGCCAGAATGTGTTAGTTGCTTAAAATAGCACGCACACACACACACACAGTTCATGAAATTGTCAGCTCTTCAGCAGTGGGTGCGTTCTGCTCTAGTTTATTAAAGCAGTTGCTGGTTTATATGTTGAAATCTGTCTGTTGTCATCTTTTAATGGTGATTATTTTTTTACATTTGTCCATGTCATGGGCTTGATGAAAATGTAGCTTTGCTCATATCTGTCTTATTTCTGTTCGACCGAGCTCGATAGCTGCAGTCGCTTAAGTGCGGCCATTATCCAGTATTCGGGAGATGGTAGGTTCAAACCCCACTGTCGGCAGCCCTGAAAATGGTTTTCCGTGGTTTCCCATTTTCACACCAGGCAAATGCTGGGGCTGTACCTTAAGGCCACGGCCGCTTCCTTCCCACTCCTAGCCCATTCCTGTCCCATCGTCGCCATAAGACCTATCTGTGTCGGTGCGACGTAAAGCAACTAGCAAAAAAACAAATATTTCTGTTCGTGTTTGGTTGTGATAGAATGGAAGTACTGATTGCTGCCACATCCTGTGGATGTTACAAGTGATGTTGCTAATAGTTCGTGGGTTAGCACTTTCTTACACAGTGAGGATATCTGTGGCAAACCACCTCTCACCTCACCTTGCTATGTCCTGATTACCACATGCCAGTTTGAATGGTCAGCTCTGTATTAACTGTGATTGGTAGAACATCTGGAGAGTATTGGGAAGATGTGTTTCTAGAGGCGGTAATTCGCCTTCATTGTTGCTCTCTGAATTGTATAATTCATAGTTAAGTTCATCTCCCGAATCGTCATGACCAACACTTTCTTGTAGACTTTGTGTATAATGTCTTGTACCTGTATATTTTCACTCGCAGCACACATCAGACACTCCAACTGGGTACTGCAGAAATGAGATACGGCATTGTATACATGTTCCACTCCCATGGAGAGAGAAAGAACCATAGTACACGTAATTGCTATTGAGTAAAAGTCCATTGAACTCCCATATACTGTTAGTGGTATGGACTGTGTTATTAGAATCAGTTGGTACAAACTTTATGCAAGCCTTTTCTGCACATGATCTCGGTCGGCATAAGATGGATACAGCCCACTACCAGAAGCAACTCTTGTTGGTCTTCTGCCAGATACAGAACCAAATGTGTTAAACTATTGGTCCGTGGCTGAATGGAACTGGTAATGGTGGTAAAGTCAGAATTGATTCTATGGAGCCTCAGAACTTAATTGACGGATCATTACTGGATAGTATGGAGGGAATACAGGCTGACATGTTTCCCCACTCCCTGCTTAGTTATTTTCTTGAGAGACTGTAACGGTTTGCACAGGTCAGTGTTTGAGATTCCCTTTGAGAAATCCAAGATCAGATCCATGAAGGCTCTTTACTGGTATGTTTGTAGCGATAACAAACACTTGTTTCCTGCTTCCTTTTGTGATAATTTAGGTATGATCTCACATTGGGGCTGATTGCCTTACCCATATGAATGAAAACGGATAGGGCCTTGTGTGTGAACAAATATAAGGGATCATCTTTTTCCATTATTGGTGACCCCATGCATCCCATTGGAAAGCTTTCCTCACAGTACCAAACCTTGTTAAATCCCTTTCTAATGATTTTACATTCTGTAAATGAACAATTTTTTTTTGGTCTGACAGCTGAATCAATGTCTCATCCAATGTCAGCATAAACTTGACTAGTGTCTTGCTTGGGGGCACTTCATATGCTGGTCTTATGTTCTTTGATTTTGGAAATTGTATTCAGAAGCTTCATGTCATTGAGCCCCATTGTGATGGTGCTGATGTCGTGCAGCAGAGTTCAACAATTTGAATGTAATCCTTAGTGGGAATGATTTCTAGGTTCTCTAACCATTGGCCTTTGTTATTTGTAGATCATCTCAATGTGCACTCATGTCTCTCCAGCTGTTATTTGTTTCAGTTTTAAAATTCTTCCATGGCTGAAGTTAGTATGGAAAAGTTATATATCTTTCCTAATACTGGTTGATTTTAGCACTATACCTGCCAACCCTGTACTCTTGTCTCGCTCCTCCTTACATTATGGAGGCCTCTGATAAGCCACAGCCCAACCTTTTCAGGACGATGCTTAAATGTCTAAAGGCCATTTTCTTATTGGTCACTGTCAATGGCAAAATCCTCTTTATTCGGTGATAGAGCCAGAAACAGCACTTTGTGTTTGACAGGAAGTTTAATTAACCAAATTGTTCATTCAAGGTTAATGTTTTATCGTAGCCAAAAATGATCTGTTTTTCTATAACCATTTTCAGAACAGTTCCTGTATATAACTGAATCAAGAAAAATTATTTTAAAATTTAAATTAACTTGCACGTTGAAATTACTTGTGGTTGATTTTAAATCCTATACTTGTTTTACAGCGAGAAGTTTAGTCTGTCTGGAGTCCGTACAACATTGTTTCTAATTTTCAACACAAACTGTTGCTCCTGATTTTTTTTTTTTTTCTGAATTGACAGGTCTGCGCTAGTACTTCAACTTCACCCGCAGATCCTGATAGCGTAAGATACTGCAGCAGTTTGCTACTGTTAATTTCAGCAATTTCTTATTACCCGTTTTTGTTATCCTGTCTTGATTTTTCAGAGCTTTTTGTAAGTTAATAACCTACAGTGGTGCTCTGTGGAGGTCTAACCAGATTCTGGACCAGTTCTTTTGCACCATTTGGTGTAGTTAACATTTGCTTTTTTATTTGGGTTATAAATGCATTATCTTTATCTAGTATCACAACAAAAACTGTGCATCTGCTAAAATGAACTTTGCTTTTGAAAGGTACTCCTTTTTTAACAATATGAAAGTTATTTTACTGCACACTTGATGGCTTACTGTATTAAATCACTGCCTTCACAATATATGTACATTGCAAAGTTAGTAATTATATTTCCCATTCAGTTATAAAGAGAAGGTAATGCAATATAATGTGACAGTTTTTGTTATAACATAGACGAGATTTCAACAATGTCATTATCCAGGTTATTTTAAAGAGGCCTCTGTATTGAAGAAAAATGAACAGTTTGATGTTATACAACATATTTCTGTTCCCCAGACAGTTCATGGCCTATTATCTACATCATAGCTTAAGTTCAGCTGAATAGCTCAGATGGTAAAGAGCCCTGTGAGAACTTGGGAGGTACGATCCTGGCTCACTCCAGTGGTATTTGAAGGTGCTCAAATACATCGGCCTCGTGTCGGTAAATTCCCTAGCACGGCAAGGCAAAATTCTGGCACCCCAGTGTGTCTGAAAACCATTAAAATGTATTTATTGGTACATAAACATTTTGAAATTGAACCTTTGTGAACTGTATGTTAAGAACCACTCTCATTTCTCGTGTCTAGTAGATCTCGTGCGTCTGCCGACTTTGACGTCCTGCCAGTATCACTTAAGCCCATCAACATTTCTCACACGGTCACAGTGAGTCAAAGATTCTGTCGAAGCATCTTCACTGCCATGGTATGCAGAGCCTGCTCATGTTTTATCGTTGGGAGACATTCTGCCTACGTACCACGGTGGACAGTTTCTTGATTTTTATCAAGAATATTCAGGTTACAATACTTATTCTTTAAAATAATGTTATAGGAACATGTTTCATCCCTCCTTCATTTTAAGGCTGGAGATGAACCCAAGAGGGACAAAATATGTTCCTCTAACTTTATTTTAAAGAAACATTTTACTGTAAGTATTGTGAAGTTGGAATTTTCCTTGTATAAAATAATAAAACTGTTGAAAGTCGACAATACGGGCTGAATATGATTTGTATTACATGTACCACGGTGCTGTGAATTTTTGTTTTTATATGCCAAGGCATCTTTTTATCGCAGAGGATTCCAGTGGCTTGTCTGCTTGAGCTAAGCTGTGTTTACCCTCGCCAGGGTATCAGAAGTGGCAGTGTGAGGGGACAATGGATCCTAGGTATTTAAAATGCATGGTCGTCTGCAGGTCGTGATCATTAATTCTGATGGTACCACTGCTTCGGAGGCCACATTCTAGGTATTCAGTCTACTGGGTGTTGAGAGGCAGTCCATTTTCAGCCGGTCTGTCTGCCCAGGTTTATGCCTGCTATTGGAATTCTACGCATGTTTCTTGGGCAAGCACCACTGCATAGGGAAGGGCCCAAGGGTGCAGTGTCTGTATCTCGGCCGTTACTGAATCCATACAGAGGATGAATAATAGTGGTGATAGAGCAGAGCCATGATGTGCACCCACAGTGATACCAAAAGGTGGAGAGATTCCGGCTGGACCCCTGGCCACACTAGTGGTATTGCGATACAGAAGTTGTACACAATTTGCATGGAGTCCATGCTAGGGAAGAGCACTGTAAATAAGGTTATGTGATACTCGGTCGAATGCTTTTACAGGTCTAGAAGTGTTATGCGTACTCATCTGTTTCTGTGTTTTTCCAGCAATAGGTGGGTGTCATGGATTGCATCAGTGGTGCTGCACCCCGTAATTAATCCACAATATATTCATAAATATTAAATTTATTTTATTTTCATTGAAACTCTGTCAGTATATTGTACAGTGAGGTGTGTAATTATGCACTATTATCAGTCTGTGTCCAGTTGTCCTCGCAAGACCTGCCCCCTTGTTACCCACCCATGTTTCCTTTGTCCTTCAGTGTCTTTTGTTGTGTGCTGTAAGATGTTCAATTGACTTTTCCTATGATGGATAAGAAAGGACCAAAGAAAAATGACGAACTTGAAGTACAAAATCCAGTGCTTGCCAGCTGGTAGAAAGATTCCTCCAACTTCATACAAAAGTAATTGTGGTCATTTGGCTCTGCAACAAAATTTTGTGTGATAATTGAGTGATATAGGTATCTAGCCAAAGCAGCTGGCTTTTGAAATACAACCAATGCATGTAGTGCTTTTGAAATTAAATGTTGTGCCCCTGTGGTTCATGTTTGGTCATTTACAACTACATGCTAGCCTATTTGCTTTTACTGGGACCAATCTTTGGCTCATCTCTGCTTTCTTTTTCTTCCTTTTTTCTTTTTTCCTTTCTCAACATATATTATTTCAGTAGAATCTAATTGGTTGTTACTGATTCACTATGTGAACTAGTAAAGCCATTCAGAAGAAATGAATATTGCTTAATCATATTGATCATATAATTACCCCTTAAGAAATTCCTTAAACTGCCTGTTTATTTTATCTTGTTTCAGTGAATTTACATGAATTTTGGAGTGAAAATTTCTCACCCCCTTTTGACTCTTAAGGTCTTCATTGAATTAAGGTTGTGTATGATGAGGCTGTATTTTTTACAGTATCATTTTTTATAAGTAAAACCAATGGGTTTTTCCTTGGTGACTTTATTTTCAGTACTATATGACTGCAGCCTTTTTGTCTTATGCCTCTGTGCTCATAATTCTATAAAATGTTGGTAAATTGTCAGGCATTTCTGAACAAAATTTGTTACAAAATGGTAGTGAGACTTTCTTCAGATGATTTTGATGTCATAGATCAAACAATAGAGACTACTATTGGTCTACTAGTAGATCTAGACTTCAAGTTTCTGCTTTCTTTTCCTTCCCCCTCCTCTCTTTGTGAACCTGTACTGCAGGAATCACAACTCCGTCTCTAGGGGATTTGTAAATACACATGCATTGCCGGTGTGTGGTTACTTACACAACATGCATGGATATAGCACAGGTGTAGCTTACATGTTGCCAACTGGAGAAATAATAGTTGCCTGCGAGTGTTTATGTGATGGATTATTCACTCTTGTTTTTTCAGGACAAAAATTGTGAATAAATGTTTTTTTGTCTTTTAAATGAAAAGTAAGTACCTCTTATTATAATATATACTGACTATAGGTACTAGTATTGAAATATGTATCTTTTCATTTACTACCACCTAAACTTGCTGAAATAACTTGCAGATCTTTGCTTTCTTAGTTTCAAGAGGTTCTTTGGAAAAGCTCAAGTACAGGGAGAGGTAAACCTAACGCACCAAGGAATTCACAAGTTAGAGCAGGCCCCGTATTACCAATAGCGCTTATGGCTGTATTGTTATGCACTGGATTAATATATTTAACTAACAGATTCTGGTACTGAAGGTTTTGTCTTACTTGTACTTCACAGCAGATGTTGGAAGATGTTCACTGTTCATATCCGATTACCTGTCTACTAGACATTGCACTGTACCCCAATGTTTTGGTTCTGTAATGGGACTTCATGAAATGCATCTGGATTATCAGTGTACCGTTTTTATGTATTCTGAATGTTCCATATCTGCCAAGGTGAAAGCAAGCTTCATTGTTCATTAGAGAAGTGATGGATCCACAATTCCATCGCATACGAATTGTAAAATCTATCTACACGAATTAGAACATGCATTCCGATCAGTAGGGGTTAATTTATGAGCCGCTGACACGTATTGGCGGAAACTTCAATATTTTAAAGGCACCTCACAACAGAATGTGGAGATATGCCTCATTCTCATGCAAGCTGCTGAGTTGGTTTTTTTTGGACTCATTTCCATTCTGACTTGAAGCATCTCGTCGGCAGAGCTCACTTTGGACATTATTTTTTAAATCAGAAATTGATCCCGTTTCGTACCACTCCATAAGCAACCACACGATGCTATTTTTCGATGGCAACGTGGCTTCCGGATAGCATCTGTCAAAATAATATACACATTTTTCATATAGACTTTCTTAAAGACACGTCCTAACAAAAAAAAGTTTATTAATGTTGTCTTGTGTATAAAATTTTCACTCTTATTAATTGCGTGTTGCCTCCAGAGGGTTGACACCCATAGGTGACCTACACATCTGGGCGGGCTGGGCTGGGTGGCTCAGACAGTTAAGGCGCTGGCATCCTGACTCAGTCTAGTGGTATTTGCAGGTGCTCAAATACATCAGCCTCGTATCGGTAGGTTTACTGGCATATAAAAGAACTGCGGGACCAAATTCCGGCACCTCGATGTCTCAAAAAACCGGTAGTTGGTAGGACGTAAAAAAACAGTATTATTACTGAGGGTGATAGTGAGGTAAGGAAATTTTGAAACCTGGTGTCGGTACATAGCCTACCTCCTACTGTCAAGTAACCTGGAGGCGTCTTCTCAAGGCTCAACGTCTCCATCCGATGGACGAATCACCACCTGCAGTGTCCTAAGCCCTTTGTCCATATGAACAATGACGAGAGGTTTGGAATTAATCCCAGGCTTTTGGTATGCAATCTAATGGTTTAAATTTTATAACACCACTCCTCCTACCATGCTGGCCAACATTTGATGAACACTTTTTCCACCAACAGAACTTAAACCATCTAACCATGGTGTGGCCACCAGGTGAGCTATTTTCCATGTAATACACCGTATGAGTTCAGATACAAGCCCTCATATGGCTCTCAGCAATTGGAAACTTTTTCTTATCTCTTGAGGAAGCTCCTATGCCTGGCTTAGAGATTTTCAGCCCTTGGCAGACTAATTGATGCTCCTACAACCCGTGAATACCCTGGTGCGTTAGGTTTGTCTGTGTGCTATTTGTATATTGTTTCCTTTATAGTTGGCAACAGTAACTATCTTGTATTTCATAATTTGATATCAATCTTCTTGTTTGGAAAGTTGTTACATCTCCAAGCTACCATTCTATATAGGCCAAATAGAAGTATACATAACAAGCTATTGAAAATGTCTACAGTTTTGGATCATGTGATTAGCTGAAGTCTGTAATCAGTTATTCATATAGCAAGTAACGTTCATATCTTACATGCAATAAGTAGTGTACCTTACTGGCTAAGATATGCCAAGCTGCCAGCGTGGTCATCAGAAATATACCAGGAAAGCTTTTATTTTGTTTTTCCTTAAATGTTTTTGTCCTTACAGTGAATGAATGAGCAAACCATTCAACAAAGCCAAAACATATTGACATACAAATGTGCTTAAAGAAGAGGATAATGTGAACCAGAAGAGAATGTAAAACATTGCTTTGTTCCTGAGAACAGTAATAAATGGAAGTGTGCAATCCTCTACCTAGTAGATCTTTAAATATGTGTTTTATAACCATTTCAAATTTTGAGTGTAATTTTGCAAAGATTTTTCAAAATAGAATGAAGCCCATCTTTTTTTAGGTCATACTTACTTTTTACATATCCCTTTCCATTTTTCAAAATTTCCAGTCATTATAGTGAAAGATACCGTGAACTGTTAATAAACTTAACCATGATAGGTTAATATTGTATTTGGTCCGTATTGACTAGTCTGAATGTATAATGTAACTATTTAAAATAGTTCATTTGAATCTGCCTTGATCAGTACACTCATTAAATGAAAGAAAAACTATTTATTAAATCAAACATGTTTCAGGAAATCTCAACCATTCCCTTCCTCAGTGGTCAGATCAAAGAACAAAACATTATCACACAATCTTTTGTTTTACAATGTAAAGAAGTATTGTCCTAACACACCATATCAAAGAGTAGAAAGAAATATTATAAAAATGATCAATACATAAAATTTTGGTTGAACTGAATGAAAATACTATATAAATTTAGGATCTTAAAAGTGTTTCTTCTTTTCTTTTTGCTCCTTAAATGATCATATGCTAGTCTGTATAGTGGGTTATCTTCTGCACTTCTCTCATTTCAATTTGATTCAAATTTTTTTTGTGTGTAAGGTAAATTTCTAAATTTTCCAAAACATTAATTTTCTCTCTTTGGCCAAATTTTGGCAATGGTAGAACATATGATTGAAATGAATCATACATTTACAGACATTTCCAATGACATGAAATTATTACATTCGGCCTTCTGCTCAAAATTGATTGAATGTAATACTGGTATTTTTAGTGCACATTGATGGCTACAAGGAGGATGTGATGTCATGGGCCTGCCTATGAGTATGTCTCAGAAGTCCCAGAAAATAGAGTAATGTAATCTTTGTTCCCAGTGTATTACATTACAAAGAAAAAATGCATTGGGCGCAATTCACCGTTTGAAGAGCCGTAAGACATTCAAGTGCAGTTAATGATTGCTAGTAGCTCTTTTATGTTGCAGGTTGCATTTATAGCTTAAACTGTGATCATCTACTCTTTATTCCTCTTTTGTGAATAACTGGTTATAATTTTTCGGTTAAAAACATAATTTTTCAAATTTAGAAATGCAAGCAGGCAACATGACTACCACCGCTCAATTTTTATTTGCAAATTATATTTGTTGCATTTTCAATGTTCCTAAACTGGGTTTTGTTCTATATGATCCCTCTTTGCAAATTTGCGGCTTATTGATATAAATAAAGATGGCGGGAAATTCAAGGATGATGTTGCAGATGGCATGACAGATTACTGGAAAATGTGGTCCTCTAAAACCTCTGGAGTCCTGCGGTTCAAGAGTGCGGTGTTTACAACACATTGCGATTGTATGTTTTTGAAAACTTGTATTATATGACATATTTATTTGCCTTAGATTATGAATTTCAGAAAGTTTGACTTGTAGATGTATAACTTAAGAATGGACCACAGGGTTCCTTCCATTTATTACAATATGCCTCAAGAGCAATAGTATATGAAACCAGAATATATTTCACTCTTAATATTATAAAATTGTTATAATGGAATCAGCTGTGAACAAAATTGGTTCACATACACATTGCCTCATTTCATTCAGGAGACAAGAAGTAATTTCTCGCTGTTTGTTACCAATTTGTTTTTATTATCAATATAGTACAAGTGTTAAATCAGCATGATGATAATAAAAGAGGTGTTTCATACGTACATGTGTGTTTGATAATTTTCCTATCCCATCCTCTACTAGAAATCTTTGGCTATGAGGGGAAGCACATCACATTTTATCCTCATTTACTTAGTTAATTTTTTTGGTCTGACTTCCATGCTAATGCCTCTACTAGAAATATTTGGCTATGAGTGGAAGCACATCACATTTTATCCTCATTTACTTAGTTATTTTTTTTGGTCTGACTTCCATGCTAGTACCAATATTGATGCTAGCATACCAGCTGATATATTGATAGTCTCATATACAAGTCCTACCAAAAGTTTGACACCTGCATATTTCATGAACATGATTCCTGTCCTTAAACTTTTAGTCTCAGGCATACAAATGTTTACAGGGAACTAGAACATATTTAGAGGAACATTTGCTGAAATTTTCATTAAAATACCTCTTTTTTTTTTTTTTTTCAAATTTACTGTTTTTAATGTACTAATAGTTGGAAAGGAAATAGCTATTTTTAATATCTGAGGAGCTCTGGACAGTACAGTGTGGGGATTACATTAATAATCTTTGTCATGGAGAAACACAGTTACCTGAACAATTTTTGTAATTGTAATAGAACTGAATATGTTTCCATTTAAAAATATTCCTCGTTTAATAGCTCACAATAGATACCGTCACTGTAGATATCCCGCTACAACGTAACACAAAAACGATCTCTCTAGCTTCAGGGGCCTCCTGTCCAGCCAAGGTCAAAGAATATTTGTTCTTTTATCACAGCCCCGGTTAACTGAAATAAAGTTGGGGGCAGCAGTAACAGATAAAGATTTTTGCGGATAAGACGTGAACATCTATTAACTTTTTAAATTTTTTTTTATCTAATTACAGTATTACGGAATTTGAAATGTTTTGAAGGCCAAACAGATTCAAAACTCTCACACTTGCATTCTTTATTAAAGTTTCATTTTTCACATCATCCCACGTCTGTGCACACTAATAAGTTACCGTTTCATTTTTACAGACTTCAGCACTCCATTTTGTTTTGCAAGTAATTGATTATCTTGCAGGATGTTTCTCAAAAATAGCAGATGGTAGTACCATTTAAATGTCTGTTACACCCTTATCCAGTGGCTGATTTAGACTGGCTATATTTGTTAGAAGGAAACCTAGAACAATATACCGAGCTCGATAGCTGCAGTCGCTTAAGTGCGGCCGGTATTCGGGAGATAGTAGGTTCGAACCCCACTGTCGGCAGCCCTGAAGATGGTTTTCTGTGGTTTCCCATTTTCACACCAGGCAAATGCTGGGGCTGTACCATAATTAAGGCCACGGCCGCTTCCTTCCAACTCCTAGGTCTTTCCTATCCCATCGTCACCGTAAGACCTATCTGTGTTGGCGTGACGTAAAGCAAGTAGCATTAAAAAAAAAAAAGCAATATTGCTACTTTTTAACTTGCGAGGATGTGCAGGTGCATTGTCAATAAAGGAGTTTTTTAGGTAGACCTTTTTCAGTTACAAACTTTTCAACTTTTGGTATAAACTGATCACTAAACTATTCGCCAAAGAGTTTAGATGATGTCCAAGCACTTTCTATGAGCTCTATAAAAATCATCTGGGGCAGCATCCTTAGAAGCTTGAGGTTCTTTTTAGACTTCCCAATAACAATTTGGGGCCGTCTGAGCGTGCCAGAAGTGTTTGATGCCGAACGAACAGTTATCCATTTTTTTTCTTTCATTTTATGTCTTAGGACCAACTTATCTTTTGAGGATGCCATGGTTTTTTAAGACAACATCTTGAAATTAATACCTGCTTCATCGACATTGTAAATTCAGTCCTTAGTGCAGTTTTTGGTGGATTTGCGACTTCAGACAACCTGGGTTTCAGTTGACTGGGGTTTTACTGTTCAGTGGGGAATTACTCCCCATGACTACTACAGTAACTGTGAAGGTCCTATAGGAATCCTGAAATGCCTAACAGAAGAAAAATTGACAAATCAATACATTTATTTCTTATAATTGCAGTTCAGTATGGAACAAAAATGAACTTTATGGATTATAATAATGGTGAAACGGTGTTTAGGCGTATCTGCCAGCGGTGTTTCCGATCTTTCTTTGATAACTAAAACAAGCCTAGAATTTAAAAATGGAAACATCAGGCATAACAATTTTGAAGTAATTCTTCAGTGTACAACATCCCAAAAAACCTGAAGTTTATCAGAGGTACTGGAAGAAAATTTGTAAGACATGCTACGGTCCGGCCTCGGGTTCGATTCCCGGCCGCGTCAGGGGTTTCTAATTGTAAATTATTAATATCCCTGGCCTGGGAACAGGGTGTTTTGTGTCGTCCTTAATGTTCCTTTCTCCACATTCAACACTACACTTCCACAATTCCACTTACAAGCAGGTTCCTATCATGCGGTGAAAGTAGTGGCAAAGAGATCTACGGACGTGAACACCACGAAACGACATGCTACGACCGGAGCAAGGGAACTTCCTTCAGTCCATACATAATCCCTGGAGGTAATGGATTGCCAGCAGCTTAAGATAAGTACAAAAAAAACTTTCTCAAAGTAACCAAAGTGACAGTGGAGGGCATCTGCATCCTTGTCTCACTTGTTCGTAACACCACCAATTCACAATCATTGACAAG